>NC_142804.1:480994-515994 GCF_049724085.1 Artemia sp. Qi Xiang Cuo
TGGTGAAATTAGAATTGAATTTTGTTCTTTGGTAAAATTCAGAAGAGAACTTGAACTTTCCTTGACTTCATTGATGAAATTGTAAATTGAACTAGAACTTTTTATTGTCCGGGAAAATATTCACAAGTATGGTATTGCTTTTTCTATCTTCCACCGAAAAATTTAGAATTGTAATTTAAATTTCTTTATGTCTTTGTGAAATAAAGTACTTAATTTGTAGTTTTTTTTTTTCTCTGGTTAATTTAGAATTGAATTTTGTTCTTTTGTAAAATTCATAAGGGAAATTGAACTTTCATTTACGTCAGTGAGGACCTTTTAAATTGACATAGAAATGTTTATCTTCCGGGAAATATTCACAAGTATGGTATTACTTTTTCTATCTTCCACCTAAAAATTGAGAATTGAACATTAAATTTCTTTATGTCTTTGTGAAATAAAGAACTGATGTGGAAGATTTTTATTTTCTCTGGTGAAATTAGAATTGAATTTTATTCTTTGGTAAAATTCAGAAGAGAACTTGAACATTTCTTCACTTCGTTGAGGAAATTTTAAATGTCACGATAACATATTATCTTCATGGAAAATATTCACAAGTATGGTATTACTTTTTCTATCTTCCACCGAAAAATTTAGAAATGAACTTTGAATTTATTTATGTCTTTGTGAAATAGTTAAATGACGTGGAAGATTTTTGTTTTATCTGGTGAAATTAGAATTGAATTTTGTTCTTTAGTAAAATTCAGAAGAGAACTTGAACATTTCTTCACTTCGTTGAGGAAATTGAAAATTGAACTAGAACTTTTTATCTTCCGTGAAAATATTCACAAGTATGGTATTACTTTTTCTATCTTCCATAGAAAAATTTAGAATTGTACTTTAAATTTCTTTATGTCTTTGTGAAATATAGAACTGAAGTGGAAGATTTTTATTTTCTCTGGTGAAATTAGAATTGAAGAGTGTTCTTTGGTAAAATTAAGAAGAGAACTTGAACTTTAATTGACTTCGGTGAGGAACTTGTAAATTGAACTATAACTTTTTATTGTCCGGGGAAATATTCACAGGTATGGTATAACTTTTTCTATCTTACACCGAAAAATTTAGAATTGTACTTTAAATTTCTTTATGTCTTTGTGAAATAGAGAACTGAAGTGGAAGATTTTTTTTTTCTCTGGTGAAATTAGAATTGAATTTGTTCTTTGGTAAAATTCAGACGAGAACTTGAACCTTTCTTCACTTCGTTGAGGAAATTATAAATTGAACTAGAACTTTTTATTTTCAGGGACAATATTCACAAGTATTGTATTGCTTTTTCTATCTTCCACCGAAAAATTTAGAATTGTACTTTAAATTTCTTTATGTCTTTGTTAAATAGAGAACTGAAGTGGAAGATTTTTGTTTTCTCTGAAAAAATTATAATTGAAGCATGTTATTTGGTAAAATTCAGAAGAGAACTAGAACTTTAATTGACTTCATTGAGGAAACTGTAAATTGAACTAGAACTTTTTATCTTCCGGGGACATATTCACATGTATGCTATTACTTTTTCTACCTTCCACCGAAAAATTTAGAATTGAACTTTAAATTTCTTTATGTCTATGTGAAATAAAGAACTGAAGTGGAAGATTTTTATTTTCTCTGGTGAAATTAGAATTGAATTTTGTTCTTTAGTAAAATTCAGAAGAAAACTTGAACCTTTCTTCACTTCGTTGAGGAAATTGTAAATTGAACTAGAACTTTTTATTGTCCGGGAAAATATTCACGTGTATGGTATTGCTTTTTCTATCTTCCACCGAAAAATTAGAATTGTAATTTAAATTTCTTTATGTCTTTGCGAAATAAAGAACTGAAGTGGAAGATTTTTATTTTCTCTGAATAAATTAGAATTGAAGCGTGTTATTTTGTAAAATTCAGAAGAGAACTTGAACTTTCATTGACTTCATTGAGGAAACTGTAAATTGAACTAGAACTTTTTATCTTCCGGGAAAATATTCACAAGTATGGTATTGCTTTTTCTATCTTCCACCGAAAAATTTAGAATTGAACTTTAAATTTCTTTATGTCTTTGTGAAATAAAGAACTGAAGTGGAAGATTTTTATTTTCTTTGGTGAAATTAGAATTGAATTTTGTTCTTTAGTAAAATTCAGAAGAGAACTTGAACTTTCCTTGACTTCATTGAGGAAATTTTAAATTGAACTAGAACTTTTTATTTTCCGGGAAAATATTCACATGTATGGTATTGCTTTTTCTATCTTCAACCTAAAAATTAGAATTGTACTTTAAATTTCTTTATGTCTTTGCGAAATATATAACTGAAGTGGAAGATTTTTGTTTTCTATGAAAAAATTAGAATTGAAGAGTGTTCTTTTGTAAAATTCAGAAGAGAAATTGAACTTTCATTGACTTCATTGAGGACACTGTAAATTGAACTAGAACTTTTTATTTTCCGGGAAAATATTCACAAGTATGGTATTGCTTTTTCTATCTTCCACCGAAAAATTAGAATTGTACTTTAAATTTCTTTATGTCTTTGCGAAATAAAGAACTGAAGAGGAAGATTTTTGTTTTCTCTTAAAAAATTAGAATTGAAGCACGTTCTTTGGTAAAATTCAGAAGAAAACTTGAACTTTTTTTATCTTCTGCGAAAAATTTGGAACAGTATTTTAAATTTTTCATCTCTTCGAGACAGATCTGAACTAAAGTGGAAAATTTTTATATTATTTGGAAAATTAGAATTGATTAAAAACTAATTTCTTTTTCATTGAGAAAGTGGGTGAAAAAGATAAGTACTTCAAGTTGGAAAATGGGTTTTGGAGGGACATTATGAAAGGAACTTGTTCTAAAAGTATATAATAACGCCATAAAAAGTGTTAAAATTGGAGAGGGGTTTCTTGGGTGGGGTCGGGGGAGGGCGTTTGGGGATCCTGGGGCCCTTGTGGGGGGGTGGGGTCATATGGGCGCCTGTGGGGACCTTGGTGGACCGGGGTGAGCCGTGGGGGGTCGGGGGTGGGACTTTGCACGTCTGAGAGGGTCCTTGAGGACCGACTGGTCCTTTAGGAGCCCGGTGGACCTTTGAGGACCGGGTGAGGGCCTTTGGGGGTCCGGGGAGCCCTTGAGCACCGAGTGGGCCCTTTGGGGCCCGGTGGGTACGTTGGGGGTCTGGGCGACCCGTGAGGACCGGGGGCGGACCTTAGGGGACCGGGGGCCCCGTTGGGGTCCGGTGGTCCCGTTGGGAGCCCGGGGGACCGTGGGGGACCAGGTGAGGGCCGTTGAGGGTCTGGGGGCCCTTTGGGTGCCGGGGGGCCCTGTGCGGACCGGTGGCCTCCGTCGGGGGTGGGGTCGAGCCCTCGGGGCCCTGTGGGAGCCCGGGGAGCCCGGGGAGGGCCGTGGGGGCCCGGGGGAGGGCTTGGGGGGGTGGGGGGGCCCGTGGTGGACCGGGGGAGGGCTTTGGGGGGTCGGGTGGCCCTTGGGGGACGGGGGAGGGCTTTGGGGGGTCTGGTGGACCTGTGGGGACGGGGGCGGGCCTTTGGGGCTCGGGTATGGCCTTTTTAGGGTCTGGGGCCCTTTGGGTGCCTGGGGACCTTTGGGGACTGGGTGAGGGTCTTTGGGGGTCCGGGGGGGGGGGGGGGTCCTTTGGAAACCCACAGAAACATTTAGGAACCGTGGCGTACATCGGGGGTGTGGGAGGGGGATAGGAACCATTTGGAGTTTTGGGGGCGTTGAGGACCGGGGGCTTCCTTCGGGGTTGGGGTAGGAGGATTGGAACCCTTTGGGGTTGGGTTAGAGGACCTCACAACACTGTTCAAATGAAACTTGTGTATTATAACGACCACACTCAAAACCTCCTCCAAAATCTCTTCAAAAATCTTCTTTTAAAATGTCTCTATCTGTTTCACCGAAATAGTTCAATAACCTGTCTAAAACGGTTTCGCCCAAATAATCACTAAACGCAAATTCAGCGTGTTCCTTTGTTATTGGCATCTCTGCGTCAATGCATTTCAAATTATATGGAAACCTTTTCGCGCGCGAAAACAATTCATCGCTAAGATGTTTCTTGCCTAATTGTTTCCATGGCCGTTGGTTATTAATATCCTTTGGAGTTCGACCAGTAGAACTGTTCCCGAGGCAAAGACATTAATGATTTTGGATCTATTCCTGGAGAAATGTTTCTAGGCGAAAATTTTTAAAGTCTGACAGATGATGTCATTGATTGATTGATCTGTCAAGAAAGGGAAATTTAAAGTCTGATAGATGATGTCATTGATTGATTGATCTGTCAAGAAAGGGAAATTAATTTGTTGTTTCTAAGGGGAATTATTGATTCACGATATGTGAATTGAGGTCGACAGCACAGGTGTTCTGACTCGTGACAGCACCACGTGGTTTATGGTTTTCCAAGTGAGAAACTCGTGACAGGACCACGTGGTTTATGGTTTTCCAAGTGAGAAAGTTCCTGTTTTTCAAATTCTCACTTTGAAAACCATGAATTTTTCAAATTATAACTAGAAAAAACATGAATTTTAAAATTCTAAATTGAAAAAACATAATCAAAGTCCGACATGTGTCAAACTTCTTGTTTATTACAGTGAGACTTTGTATATTCTTGGTTTTTCAAGTGAGAATTTGAAAAATTCATGGTTTTTCAAGTGAGAATTTCATCTGTTTTTTCATTCTCACTGAGAAAACCATAAACCACGTGGTACTCGTGGGAGTTATAGGGTCACCTCTACTCAAATTGCAGGCCAAACTATAAAGTCTTAAAAAACGAAAAGATTTAAAGTATTATTTTCTTTTTCTCCGAAAAGACTATGTCAACATATAACGAATAGAAATTAATTTAAAAAAGTTTTTCCACAAAATTTGTTTTTTTTTAAAAAAGTAAAGAAATCCATTAAACAAAAAATGAGCAAAAATAAAAATCAAATAATCTACCAAGTGTGAAACTACCACAAATCAGCATCGATAAATAAATGGAACCCAAAACAAACAGAAATTACAATAATTAACCGAGACAAACTCAAAATGATCAGAAATTAACATAAGTTGGGGGCAAAACCCATATGCCTTCCCAAGGCCAGAACAAAATTTGCCGTTTACTGAAAAAATACAAATGAATGTGCCAGTTTTAATATACATATACTGATATTTAGTAATCAAAATGTTAATATTATTTGATTTATGAAAGTTATAGAAGTAAAAACATTTATATTTTTCAGCAAAGTGTAAATTTTGTTCTGACCTTGGGAAGGCATAGGGGTTATGCGCCAAACTTAAGTTAATTTCTGCTCGTTTTGAGTTTGACTCGTTTAATTATTGTAATTTCTGTTCGTTTTGTGTTTCATTTATTTATCGATGCTGATTTGTGGTAGTTTCACGCTTGGTAGATTATTTGATTTTATTGTTGCTCATTTTTTGTTTAATGGAGTTCTTTACTTTTCATTGAAAAACTTAATTTGTGGAAATTTTTTTTAAATTTATCATCCTAAAAGACCTAATTTCTAGAATTTTCGACTAAGTTGAACAAAATGAATATCTCAAAATTTTGATTGGATGTGTTTGGGGAAATGGTTGGCGTGAGAGGGCGGTTAGTTGCCCTTCAATCACTTTCGACTATTAAAAGGGCACTAGCCCTTTCATTTTCCAGTTGAATGAGCCCTTTTTGAAGCTTCTACGACATCGCTTTCTATAAAAACCTTATATGCCCCCAGTTCATAACTTTCGACCCTTGCCCTGAGGGCTGTGGTGGCGGAGGGGTTGTCATCCATAAAGACATAATTTCAAAAACTTTCAACTACGTTGAATAAAATGTCTATCTAAAAATTTTGATTGTATGTGATTGGGGAAAAGGTGGGCGTGAGACAGGGGTTAGTTACCCTCAAATCACTTTCAAGACTATTAAAGAGGGCACTAGCCCTTTGAATTTCTAATTGAATGAGCCCTTTTTCAAGTTTCTTGCAAGTTTCTTTTTCAAGTTTCAAGTTTCAACCCTTGCCCTGAAGACTATGGGGGAGTGTTCTTGTCAACGGTATAATTTCCTGAACTTTAAACTGCGTGGAACAAAATGGCTATCTCAAAATTTCGATTGGATGTTTTTGGGGAAATGGTGGGCGTGGAAGGGTGTTAGTTACCTTACAATCACTTTCGACTATTAAAAAGGGAACAAGTCCTTTCAATATCAAATCGAACGAGCCTTTTTCGAATATTATACTAAAACGCATTCTATAAGACCGGTATATTTCGCCAGGGTATAGCTTACAACCCTTGCCCTGAGGGCTGGGGGGATTGTCATCCTCAAAAACCTAATGTCCAGAACTTTCAACTACGTTTGACAAAATGGCTATCTTAATATTTTGATTGGATGTATTTGGAGAAAAGGTGGGCGTAAGCGGGGAGTTAGTTGCCCTCCAATCACTTTCAGCTATTAAAAAAGGCACAAGCTCTTTGAATTTCCGATCGAATGAGCCTTTTTTGAACTTTCTACGACAAAGCTTTCTATAAAAACCTTAAATGCCCCCAGGGCATAACTTACAGCCCTTGCCCTAAGGTCTTTGGGGGAGTGTTTTCCTCAAAAACATAAATTATATCTGGAAATCAACTACGCTATCAACTAATGGCTATCTAAAAATTTTGGTTGGATGTGTTTGGGGAAAAGGTGGGCGTGATAGGGGGGTTAGTTGCCCTCAAATCACTTTCGACTACTAAAAAGGGCACTATACCTTTGAATTTCCAATCGAATGAGCCCTTTTTCAGGTTTCTATGACAAAGATTTTAATGAAAACATATATGCCCCCAGGGTATAACTTGTAACCCTTGCCCTGAGGACTGTGGGGGAAGTGTCCTGCTCAAAGGTATAATTTCCTGAACTTTAAACTGCGTGGAACAAAAAGGCTGTCTCAAAATTTTGATTGGATGGGTTTGGGGAAATGGTGGGCGTGGAAGAAGTGTTAGCTGCCTTCCAATCACTTTCGACTATTAAAAAGGGCACTAGCCATTTCAATTTCCAATCGAATGAGCCCTTTTTGAAGTTTCTACGACAACGAGTTCATAAAAAAGCTTATGTGTCCCAAGGGCATAACTTACAACCCTTGCCTTGAGGGCTGTGGGGGAGTGTCCTCCTAAAAAAACATATTTTCTATCTGGAAATCAACAACGCTGAACAAAATGGCTATCTAAAAATTTTGATTGGATGTGTTTGGGGAAAAGGTGGGCTTGAGAGGGGAGTTAGTTGTCCTCAAGTCACTTTCGACTATTAAAAAAGGTACTAGACCTTTGAATTTCCAATCGAATGAGCCCTTTTTTAAGTTTCTACGACAAAGATTTCAATAAAATCTTATATGCCCCCAGGGCAAAACTTATAACCCTTGCCCCAAAGACTGTGGAGGCAGTGTCCCGCTCAAAGGTATAATTTCCTCTGTGGAACAAAATGGCTATCAAAATTTTGATTGGATGTTTGGGGAAATGTTGGGCGTGGAAGTGGTGTTAGTTCCGTTCCAATTACCTTCGACTATTAAAAAGGGCACTAGCCATTTCAATTTCCAATTGAATGAGCCCTTTTTTAAGTTTCTACGACAACGCAAGTAGTGATGTATCAATCTATTCAAGCGGGCCCATAGGGAATCAATACAAGCGGGCCCATAGGCAAGCCATACAAGCTGGCCCATCATACAAGCGGGCCCAGAGGCAAGCCATACAAGCGGGCCCATAGGGAATCCATACAAGCGGGCCAATCATACAAGAGGGCCCATAGGTAATCCATACAATCGGGCTATCATTCCAATTGGTCATTACTGTGTCAATGAAAGAGAGCGGGCAGGTAGGACATTACTGTGTCAATGAAAGGTAGCGGGCAGGTGTGACATTACTGTATTAATCTATGAGACAATACAGGTAAAAAAAATCCATATTACCTTTTATACATGCATCATAAAAAAATCACCACGCCTAAAAAGTCATATCTTTGGTTGTTTTTTTTATGTTGTAATTATAATCAACATACCATGAAAATTCGTGCTGTTCACAGTACAATGATTTTTATATTAAAATTTCATGTTTCTGTTAAAAGTCATGACTGTTTTCATACATCGATGGATGTTTTCCTGGTATGTTCAAACGAACCTGATGGTTACGAAATTCTAGGCAATATGTTAGGCGTGTTTTTTTATGTTTCGCCTTGAACACGGGTATAAAAACTCTGATGATGAGTTATTTTCTCAGTTCAAAATTGGTATTTGAAATAACACCAAGTATTCTAACAAAGGAATATTGATGAAAGCTATAAGCATGAAGTATGTTATTCATTTATATTCTTAGTGGGTAGAGAAAATAGTTCAAATGTAATTTATTGAATGGTTTATACAGTCCCCATTATAGTTAACGAATTGTTATATATTTTTGAATCTGGATCTTCAGAGGTCGGTAAAGAGCAATATTAAAACAAAAAAAGTGTGTAAACAGTGCATTTAAATGGTTTGCGAGCTTAGTACATGAGGCAAATCATACTTATTTTTTATTCTGACCCAAAGTCCCCCCACTATCCCTCAGTCCCCCACCCCCCTCCACCCCATCCCTCCCTACTTTTACCCCCTCCCCCCCCCCCCAACCCCACTTTTTTTTCTATTTTTGGCAGTTTTTTTCAACTTTTTTTTACATCTCTTAGAATGACATGAAACATACTTAAAATATAAAAAATTCACATTTAATATTTGCCAACTTCAAAATGGGAATGATATAGATATGTATGTCGTGACTTTTACTATTAGAAAAATAATGTTTGTAAAGACCATTTTTTGACAGTTTTTTTCAACTTTTTTTTGCATCTCTTGGAATGACTTGAAACATGCTTAAAACATAAAAAATTCACATTTAATATTTTCCGACTTCAAAATGTGAATGATATATATATGTATGTTGTGACTTTTACTATTAAAAATTATAATGTTTGTAGGAACAATTTTTTTTTTTAACTGAAATTTTACAGCCCCCCTTTTTTTCAATGTATTAAAATCATATCAGAAAAATAGAATGACACTTTTGATATAAATTTTAAAACATATTCTTGTGTATACCCTACTCCTATTAATGAGGACTGATGGTTCTCATTCAATATTTTTTCATGAAAAACAAACTAATTCTTTTTTAGGATTTCCCAGAGCTCCCCAAACCCGTTAAGAAGACAGGGAGGGGCGAAGCGACTCGAACTGGTCATTTCAAACAGACCAACTGTTATATAATATGCTCGTCGGCCGAAACCATTAATCTCATCAATAACCATCGTAAACCACCCACTAGCCAGCTGTCCCGCTGCCACAACCATGGGCAAAAACATGTTGCAAAACGCGACTCCACTGGTCATTTCAAATAGACCGATTGTTATATAATATGGTCATCGGTCGAGACCGTTAATCTCATCAAGAACCAACGTAAACCACCCAATAGCCAGCTGTCCAGCTGCCACATCCAATATCCACAACAAGATGCCACAACCATCCGGACCCATCATACACCAGCCAACAGTCAACTGTCCAACTGCCACACCCAGCAACCAAGCTATAGTCCCATTCCAAGAAGGTGATGTAGTCATGGAACCAGTCACCTCTCTCCGTGACTACGTAAGAAAAAATTGAATCCTCTCTCTTGTTCTCTTATCTCTGTATATATCTATCTCAGTGTGCGTGTTATAAAAAAAGGCGAGTTATTAAGTGTGTTTGTTTGAGAACTATGTTTTAATGACAAAACAAAAACAACGTTTCAATGTTAGGATCTAACGTAAATTAAGAAGTATAAATAAAGTAATAAAAGGGTACCCCTTCTACAGTTTTAGGTTATTAAACAGTGAAAATTTTTTTTTCAGCTTAATAGAATTATCACATCACCATAAAAAAATAATAGAATAAAAAAATTATATAATTTCTCTTTCTTATACCAGGTTACACTTGAAAAATCATATTAAACACGCACACACACACACACACACACATGCACACACATGCACACACACACACACACACACACACACACACACACACACACACACACACACACAATCTAAATACTCTTTTTCTGGTAAGAGAAAAAAATAACTTCACATTAATTTTTTAGATAAATGTACAGGAACTCCCACCATCAACAAACCTAAGGACCAACAATCTATTTGACGACATGGAGATACAGTTATTATCACCACTAACACAATTCAAAGATAATCTCCATGTCGAATCACAGGAATGGATTAAACGATTATTTTGGTGATGAGTGTAGTAGTAGTAGTAGTAGTATGCTTCTTCCGGATAATGGGGATAGTAACATTAATGTACCAAGTACATCTACAGGGGGTATGGCTCAGCCAACTACCCTCGAATAGGCTGATCGTCTCAGTCCTGATACACTTGAGGGTTTGTTGAGTGACTTGGTCGGATTTCACACCACGCAACATTCCCATCATTGAGCAAATTGGCGCAGGACATGAAATCCCCGTAACACCTCCTGTCATGTCCAATTTTAATTGTAGTGTGCTTCTTCCGGATGTAGGGGATAGTTACATTAATGTACCAAGTACATCTACAGGGGGTATGGCTCAACCAACTACCTTCGAATGGGCTGATGGTCTCAGTCCTGATACACTCGAGGGTTTGTTGAGTGAGTTCGGGGATTTCACACCACGCAACATCCCCATCATTGAGCAAATTGGTGCAGGACATCAAATCCCCGTAATACCCCCTGTCATGCCCGATTTTAATTTAGCTGACTCTGCCTTGCACAATGTCTATGTTGATAGGGCTGAGTTTGGGCATCCATTTAATTCACTAACATCAGGTAGCATCATAACGGATCCGGTAGACATAGAGTACACTCCTATGTGGGCAAGATTCGAGCCCTTCTTGAAATAGTGATTTGGGAGGGAGGTGGGAGGGATGGGATTAAGGCTGCCGTCGCACAAACAATTATTTATTTAAATGAAAAGGCGGATGAGTTGTATGAGCGTTATTTACGTACTGAAATGCTATTACTTCATCCGGACCTGAATAATTTCGAGGGTGTTTGTATGGATTGGGTTGATAATATAGTAACAAAATTGGATAATTATACTGAGCTGGGTAGTGGGTCGGTGGTTTTATTTATTGGGAGTTTGGATATTAATGTGGGTAAATTTAAAAAGAATTTTATTTTAAGAGGTGGCAGGGGGAAGAGGGGACCAAAATATAAAGAAGATTTAAATGGGTTTAATGGTGTACAACGCTTCAGTTTCGACATGGGGCTTCAATGCTTCAAATATGCATTTCTTGTGGCAGCTCACAAGCCTCTGCAAAAGGAAGCTAGTAAGACGCTGTTGGACGATTATGCAGTTAATGGGAGTCCAAATTTTCCTATAGTAGATTTTAATTTTTCAAATGATCAACGTCCAGTAACACTTAATGGGATAACAGTTTTTGAGCGGGCTAATGCACATTTATAGATTGGTGTTACTGTATTACAATATGAAACAGAATTTGAGGAGGGTGAGTGCAAAAAGGGGGTTATATTTCCAGTGAGGGCTCCATCCTTTGCATCAGTGGAACATTGGATTTGGCTTCTTGACAAGCCAGCCAGTGAACCCGATTAAATAGGAGATTTTTGCCCAATACCAAATATTAGTTGGATTCTGGGGGAGGCTAAAGGAAACAAGGGGGGGAATGTTACTATTTTCCGACATGTCTTTCTAGATTCCGGTCAGAAATTAAGTTAAATAATCATATGAAGCATTGCAAGCGTCACGGATGTCAATCTGTGCAAACGGTTAGCGGTGACAGGGCCACCTTGTGATTTAAGAACTTTCAAAATTCACTCCAACAGAGTGACAAGGTGGCCTTAGACTGCGAAGCCGCCGTTTATGATCCATTGAATTCAAATCTTGTTAAAAAACATGAGGTTATTGCAGTGTCTTATGCTCACGCACAAAGAGACTCGTTTAATTCCATGCAATTGGTAGAGGTAGTTGAGAGATTGGATGGTGAGGATTGTTTGCTCTCATCCGTGACAGCACTCATTAAAACAGCAAATAAATCGATTTCACGGCTGCGAAATACGTCCTATCCAATGACTCTATCACCAGAGGATGAGTTGGCCATTAAAACTGAAAAAATATGTTGGGTTTTTAAGGGGGAATTTGTTGAGGGTAATGGGAAAGAGGGAGAGGGGAAAGGGGGTAAAGGGAGGGTCCGCGATCACGATCAATTAGGCCACCAGATTGTGTAAGGATTCAGCAACTTTGTTGGACTGGCCCATCAGTCGTGTATTTTAAACATTAGCCAACAGTATTTGCTATCTGTTTACATACCCAATTCCAGCTCTTATCGTAAATGTTTTTTACCAGAATTTGTACGATTGTAACGTGAGGGATTTGTAGATTGTACATGAATATATGGTTTTGTTTCTTATAATATCATACCAAAATCGTCTGAAAAGCTGCTGCTCTTAGAATTCAAATGGCAAATAATAGATAATGATAAATTGTCCATGAATAAGATCCGTTTTTTTATCCGGCTCCTTTAAGATCCGACTCCTTTAGCTTCTTCCCCAAATCCCTTAGACAACTCATTGAAGTACAGAAAAGTGACGATTTTAATATTTTCCCACTCCTCAAGCAACACCTCCTTAAACAGCACTTTCTAGACGGTGAAATGTACAATTTATTAGCTTGTAAAGGGATATAACCATGTGAGTACTTCAACTCGATCGCGATGCTTTCTGAGGAGTAACTTACGTCCATTGCTTTGTTCTACGATTCATTTTGCAATCGTCAATACACCGCTACCGTGTATGAATTTGCCAAGAGGGTTTGGACTCAGAGAGGTTGTAAAATGGGTGGGATTATTGTAGATTGTACCTGGCAAGTGATGTATTGACGTTGCTGGATATTATGTGGAAGAACACGGATAAAATCTATGGGGAATTTGGGTTGGATTTAGGTTTTTATTTTTCCACTCCTCATTTGGTGATAGTTTAATTCTTAAAATCAGTAAAGAGGAAATAGGCTTGATCATCGACGTGGATCTGCATCTATTTGTAGAGAGATCAAGGAGGGGAGGGTATGTTTTTCATGGAGATCGTATCCTTGAAACTGATCCGACTGGACAAGATACCGGTGTAAAGTCGGATGCAGTTTTCTTAGATGTGAACTCCCTGTATCCGTCGGCAATGTCTCACTACTCTTTGCCGTGTGAAAATTATAAATGGCTTAATGATCCTCGTGCTTCAGATTTCCCCAACATTGCCAATTTTGAGGAGAATGGGCCGCGGGGATGGTTTTTTGAAATCGATGGTGAAATACCGGTGGAGCATCATGACTCAGTGAAGGATTTTGTTTTCCCGTGCATAAACAGAGCGGTGACTAGGGACTCTTTGAGTCCATACAATATTTCTAAGGTAGAGGATGGGAGTGTGCAGTGGACACCTTCAAAACAAAAACTTATCGCCGACCTTCATCCGAAAGAGAATATCGTTGTGCATCACGTTCTTTTACGGTGGATGGTAGCAAACGGTTTCAACGTCACAAGGTAACATAGAGCCCTCCAATTTGACAAGAAACCCTATTTGAAAACGTTTATTGACACTTTTGTCGAACGGTCCGAAGCGAAAACGAAGGTCGAAAAGGAAATTTTAAAACTCATTTTGAACTCAGCCTTCGGTAAAATGTGTGAGAGTGTACGTAATCAAAGTCGTTGTGACGTTGTGACTGACCCAAAAGAATGTGCTCGAATCTTTGCCGATTCAAACTTCAATCATTCATCATCATAGACTCGAATATGGTCCTCTTGAATAGAAAAAAAAGAAATGTAATTCTAAATAAAAATATTGCAGGTGGCAGCGTAATAACCGAAATTTCAAAGAAAAACTCATGTTGTCATTCTTTTACGATGTGTGTAGGCGCCAATAGCCAGGGGAGGGAGAAGTTCAAGTATATTACGGGGATACCGATTCACTTTAGCTAAAAGTTGGAACCGCAAGTTTATTGGAAGATTTGGAAGAAGGCGCGCACATTAGGGCCCGAATAGACTTTACCAATTTGGACGAGTCCATTTACCTGGAGCTAGTGATGCGCCAGGCCCCAAATCAGTTACTAAATTTTAATTTCAGAGGCAGGAAGTGACTTGATTTCCAGTGGTGTGCTTGCAGGTCCGAAGGTGTACTGTGTGCAAACACACAACGAGGTAATCAAAAAAGTCTGCAAGGGGGTGCCTAGACACTACGTGAATAAGAACTTCTACATGAATGTATATAGAAACTGTGTGGAAAATAGTATAGTTCCAAGGGCGAAAGTCATGGCGATTCAATCTTTAAAATTTAAAAACCACACAGTTTTAGTTGATAAAATAGCCATGTGTCCCATGTCGGATAAAGTCTATGTGTGCGCGGATGTTGTGACGATGCTACCCCACAGACATTATCTAACGTCTGACCGAACTGTATGTCAAGATTATAGACATCGCCTCGGTCGGGAAAAAATCTAATAGTAAATGGTTGTTTGGTGGTGGGATCCTTTTTTCAATAGATGTTTTTTTTTCAACTCAGCATTGGGTTTTTTCTCCAACTCCTCAGTGGTTTTTTTCCCCAACTCAGCAGTTTTATTATAGCAAGGTAGAGTCGTATGTTCTTTTTCTTGTTTTGTAAATAAAAGAAAAAAATGTGTTAAAAATCATGTTTTTTTGGACTCCGTGCCCGTGGCCGGCCCGGGGGGGACCGGCCTTCTGCCGGCTGCCGCCAGCAGCCGTTGCGCCCTTCCGGGGGGGGGGGGCTTCTTTCCAATTGTGATAAGTGCTTTTTTTAGTTTCTGTCTATTGGGATAAATAAAAAAATGTTTTGAATTTATTACTTGATAGTGCCTTTTTCATGTTTTTTTTGTGTGTGTTAATGAAACATGTAGTATTTTTTTTTTTTGTGATGTTTTTATTCTGTAAATAAAAAACATGTATCATTCTTAAAAATGTTTTTATTTTATTCTTCTTGTTCTCGAATCTGATTAGGGAAATTACTATTATTATTTATTCAAGGGAACAATGCAATCTACAGTCAATTGTGTTTTGACATCGATGCAAATGGGGACTTATGTATCAATATAAATTTAGATCGTTTCTTTACGGACCATCAATGTCCGACAAAACGACACTTTTAACAAAAATAATTCAAAATCGTGATAAAATGTTTTTAGAAAATCCAACAAATATTTACAATTGCTACAGTGTTTGGTAAGAATCCTATGATAGAATAAAAACTATTGCACCAGACACGAAATTCATACATGGACTTGACTTTTTTAACAGTATTGAATCAAACTCTTGGTTGATTATTGATGATATGGCTGAATCCATTGAAGAATGGTCTCAGGAGATGATACGATTGTTCACTGTCGGATCTCATCATCAACGGATCTCCGTAACCCTAGTTTTACACAATCTCTTTCAACAGAGCAAGTGTATGAGAATACTTGCTTTGAATTGCACCTACTATATCATCTACAGCGTTGTTCGTGATTCTAGTTCCCTCATAACGTTATACAGACAGGTGTATCCGGGTGAACCGAAATTTCTGCTCTCGGCCTATAATCAGGCTACCAACGAACCCTATGGCTATATTCTATTGGGCCTGAATCAAAACACACCCGAGGATTTATGTGTAGTCACCGATATTTTTGACAATGAAATTATTGTATATCTGCCGGTGAACAGTAAAAAAGGTCGTTAGTTTCGTTAGTTTCGTTGTCGTTAGGCTCAAACCATGTTTGAGCCATACTCAAACATGGTGCTGACAGAGAATTCCTTAATCTCATATCTGAACTTTGTTTAAATCTAACTGAAGGTAATGTTCAACTGCCAGAAGGTGTTAAGCAACAGACAAAGCAAAATCTTTCCCTTGTACGCTCTCTAGCATCAGCAGCAAGCAAAATTAAAGGAAACGATTTTTAAAAAAACGACTTCTTCAAGCGGGTGGTAACTTCTTTACACTTTTACTGCCAATCATTGCAGGACTTGTAAACAGTTTTCTCTAGAGAGAGAATGGCCAAAGCCTATAAATTGACTCCAATTGAACTCGCCCTTTCGCCAAAGGAATATTTCGAGGACAATCTCAATAAATTCATTAACAATGAGACAATTGCCTACGATGAAAAATAAATTCTGCTTCAAAATGCACTTCACCGAGTCGACAAACATAAACCTTGTCGTGACAGACCAGTCAAATTAAATGTCATTGATCACAATAAGGAAATGACTCCAACATCATCATCATCATCATCAACAACAATAATACCAAAAGAAGAAGAAGATTTGTCTAAAGTTATGACAAGTGTTGCATATATAATGCCACATTCCTATCGTGAAGAGTGTAAAAGACTCTTGACATATATCAATGACAGTGAACATGTTCAAATTGATGCTAATGGGAATCAAGTTGTAATCCATGTCAAGACCTATATTCTACTTGATTTATTATCAGATTTGGTCACGAATCGGAAAAAACTTGTATCATTTGACAGTCGTCTACATACATTTTTAAACTCATCAAACTTTCCCAAAAGCGTTATTGCCAATAAACATATTTTAAAACGATTAAAGGAATTTAGTCAAATATCAAGAGATATTTTTAAAACATTTTCGGAAAATACTAGCACGCCAAGTGGCAATATTTTCACAAGAGTTATGGGTTGGCAGTAAAGAGAAGACGTCTTAATATCACTGCATCTCCCTCACCATCACCTGTTAGTATGCAAATGGGCAGTAGACACTTCTCTACCTGCTTACGTTCAAAATGGTTAAAGCATTGAAACATGTTTATGAGAATATTATTGCAGTGGGAAGTTTAAGTTCACCCAACACACTTTCTCAAGTCACTGGACTCGAAAAGAACTGGGCGGCAGAATATCTCCACGTCGTAATCGTGGAGTTCGTGGTAATCACTATCGAAAAACTATAGCCTTTTTCCCATTACAAATATTACAAGCAGATCTTTTGACTCTGGATGAGATTCAACGGTGTTACCATCAGCCATACAAGTACTTTCTACTTGCAATCAGTGTATTTAGTGGCTATGCTTTTGCCATTCCCCCGCGGTCAAAGAGCGGCGATGAAGTTGCTAAAGCTCTTGAAATCATCCTTGAACAGAATTGCTATGAGAAGATTCAAACGGATTGGGGTAGTGAATTTGTTAATCCCCATGTAAAGGAAGCTCTACCTAAATATAATAGAATCCTCTATCATAGTCATAGTCCAATAAAGGCAGCATTGGCCGAACGGCTTATAAGAACTATTCGACTTTTAATTTCTAGATATTGCACTTTGAAAAATACTGCTGCTTTTAGTCATGTTTTGGATAAAATCATGTTGATTTATAATCAACGTCCACATCGATCCCTGTCCAACTCAACCCCAATAGAAGTTCATCATGATGTCAATATACTTGACACTTTTCTTAAACAATATTCCAATAGTGGTGGTGGTAATGAGAAGAAAAGAAGAAATCCAATGTTGGTGATACTGTTCGAATCAATCGAACTACTAGCGTTTTTGAAAAGGATAATTACTTATGGTCCACTGAACTTACTCTTGGACAATACACCCATAACGTATCGTCTACGTGACATGAAACATGATGAGATTTTTGGCAGCTTTTATGATTATGAATTACAAAGAGTTAAAATCACTGGAATCTTTCAGATTGAAAAGAAATGGAAGACTCTTTCTCCCAGGGGTAGGATACCGATTCTTGTTCGTTTGCTAGGATATAACTGTGATTTTGATTCGTGGATATCCGCCGAGGACATACACAATGTCCAATGATTTTTATGTAACGTTTATGTCTAACGTCTCCGACCCTCTCTACAAGGATTTGAATACAACAAGTAATTTTTGGACGAAACTCCCCCACCATCAAATTCGACGATGGAAAGTTTGAAGTTGCTCTTGTCGATTGTATTCTCAAGAATACATATGATATTCTGAGAAAAGATCGCGTGTATGAGATAAAAGTTGTACCATTCAATTGGGCACTCGTTTTTAAGCATTAATGGATTTAAAAACATAAACAAATTGAATATCCCCGTGGCACACTGAGATAACAAGCATTAGGTAGTATGAACGATTTTGTGTCGTACAATCAATAGGAAAATCTCTGTTCGTAAGAATGGTACATTCCAATTTAATTATTCAATGGAACTTGATTTGATTTACATTAGCTCACCCGTTGACAATGAAATAATTCAGGTCAATGACAACCTGTGAGATATTCTTGGCTTCAAGCGGAACATGATCAGTGGTGAAAACGCTGGAACTGTCAGTGGGATGAATCGTGTTATTTTTGCAGATTAGCCACCCGGTTTCGCCTCGGACTCTTTTATATTTCTTTATGCGTCCTTTGTGGTAACATTGAGAGTTGGTAATTCAAATGTTCCCCTTTCACGTGTTCTTGAACGAAAAACCGCCCATGAACATGTTCATCACTATAACATAAAGCATCTTCAGTATGTTCCTGTAAACACTTCCTATTTGGAATTGTGTCAGTTAACATTAAGAACTGAATTAGGTAATCCTTTAGCAATAATAAAAGGTTTTGCTGTGATTACATGTCATTTTTGACCCATTCAGCAACAACAACAACAAAATAGTTAATAGAAAAAATATATTTGTGTGTCCTGATATTTATTGCTATGTTAGTGCTCTCCAACCACGACAATTGGGTCATGGAATGGACTATTATAAAGGCTGTTCGTCAATATCGGGCTACGGTCTTGGCAGTTTGTTTGCTAAGTTGTTTTACTCTGCAATACCGCTGGCTAAAAAATATATTGCACCGGTTGCTGCAGATTTTGCTTCCTCTACGCTACACGATTGGGGGGATGTTAAAGATTTTAAAGAAAGTGTTTCACAAAATCTCAGGTCCAGCGCACGATCCCTTTGCGAGCGATTGATATTGGGACAAAGTGAAAAAGATTTTAAGAGGAGGAGACACATATTATCATTAATCATGTCCTAATCAGGACAAAAGCAAGAGACATCGCTCTTATCAAAGAAAAGTAAGAATAATAAAACGAAACCAAGAAGAAAAAGCGTTAGATCGAAAATGGATTTCTTTTCCTAAAGTTAAATGGCATATCTACCCCACAAGGAATCTCATCTCACTGTCGCCACGTCTCTAAATCTTCTCAATGCAGAAAGTGAGAATGTTAATGTAAAGCACGGGTACTGTAAGAAATTCTAATTCACAGCGACCCCTCTATTAAAATATACACTTCCAAAATTATTCCAACGAAGACTACTTCATAGATTTATCATCCACATTTACCGATTTAAAAGTTGCGGGGAGGAAAAAGTCTGACAATTCACCTCCCTCCAACGTCTATGGACTATCCTATGAAAATTGTATACTACACAATTTATTCAAACAAATATGTGTCTACATGTATGGAACATTGGTGGGCACTAGCAATAATCTATCAAACTAAGCTAGTTACTTACAATTTATGTCGATGACTCCAATGGCCTATAAGATATTGAGAGGTGTGCCAATGGCCTATGACTATAGATCAAATGTTGATACTGACGGTGAACTCACTTTGGCAGTGAGCAAGGAATATCATTTAGTTGGTAGACTCAATCATGAAATATTTAATATATCCCAATAGATGCCCCCAGTGTTAAAATTGATATAAAGTGACAACTTGCACCGTCCAATTTCATATTGAGAAAAGCACTTGATGCAGCACCCGATGCTGATGTCAATCTCATCTCGGCAATACTTCATGTGCAAAAACAACCGGTTATGAGTCCTGTTGCTTTGGCAATTGAAAAACTAAGAGCCTCTGGAAATAATATCAAACTGCTCGTTCTCATACAACCACCAATCAACGTCATATTGCCACTGGATCAAGTACCTACACCTATTCTTCATTTATCAATGGTGAAATTCCTTCGAAACTTGCCTTGGCTTTTGTAAAAAGTGCCAGTGCCATAGGATCGTGGACACGTTCGCCACATGAATTTGAACTATTTGGACTTTCCTCCCTTGTATGTAAAGTAAATGGGATTCCTCTCTACAATTTGTCCTTTGATAAATCCTATTGGACCCTATATGAATTGACAATGCAATCCCTGGATCGAGTTTCTCAACTATATGAAAATGGTACAACCGATTCAATGTTCGCAAAAAGTCATGGTATCATTGTTTTGGACTCGTCTGGTACTCAAGATATGAGCATTGTCTAGACAGGTACTGTACGTTTAGAGTGTATCTTTGAAAAACCATTGACAGAGAGTGTACCATTAATCTCACTCAATCAATTTGAAACCTATTGATATATTACCCCCGATAATAATGTAATATTAGACCTGGCACCATGAACACAAATCAAATAATCGATATATTTAACATGGATCCTTATATGTCCAAATACAAATCCTATTTTATACCCTCAGATTTCCTTGAATATATTCATACTGTTAGCAAAACCATTATCATTGTTAATAGAAGCCTATCGACTTTGCAGACGGGTCATTGGCTGTGCAACTTTCAAACAGCGAAGAATATAGAATTTGTTTATCCTCTTGGTCTACCATATGCATTCTACACACCACACATTAAAAACTACCTTGAAGGGAGTGGTAAAACAATTATTCAAAATGGGATGAGAGTACAAGATTTATCAACCAAAATCTGTTATTTTCATGCATTGCTTTATTTCTTTTTTTTATGTCGTGCCTATACTTATAGTGAATTCCTTAACATTTATGTATACAGTCCTCGTTTGAATGACTTTATAATAGAAAATACCCTCTCAGACCTGTATAGTATTGATTTCAGTGCCCTAAGAATAAAGTGTTTTAAAAATGTATGTGAATTCGTTTATTAATGAAATATATATGCACTATAAAAAAAAGTCTTTTGTCTTCATTGCTTAGATTTCTTCTTCAACTTCTTTTTCTTCATAGTAATTTAGATTGTCATCGTAGTTGTCATCGACAACGATTAGTGGTGGTAGATCATTGAGATTCAACTTGTACTGATCCTGGCGTGCAAAGTCAGGGTCACACTTTCCACTATATATTGTAACTTCATTTTTATTAAATCTTCTTGTGAAGTCAATGATACTATTACGATTCGTATTGAAAAATTCATCTGTTTCTATCTGTTTATTTGAAGTAATGTTGCACACAATATTCTCATATGAAGAATCACTTTCTGTAATAGCCAAATAAAAACCAGTAGGTGTATAATCATTGCTAGCATTGTCCACACAACGATGACGCAGGAACCATACTCTCTTCATGTTTCTACAATCGAAATTGTAGCGATTGATACCAATCGCTTGGAAATAAACTTGAAGTCACGTTTAGGGTTTTTTTCAATCATGCCAGGGTAGGTATTTTCCCATTGGTCACACTTATCAAAATGACAATTGGAGCATAGATACCCATTAGGATGAGAGTCACAAGCCTCTTCAAGGCAGGTATTACAGTTCTTAATTTGTACAGCATATCCTTTATGCAATTTAAACGGATTGCATAATCTACACTTTTCATTATAGTCATCAACTGTAGTACAGTTCTCACAGGGTGATCAGCTGCCCAATTTATATAAACATAGTGAACATGTATGATACATTTTTTTTCTCGATGTTGTCCGTCTTACTGCCAAAAAGAAACTGACTCAAAATCAATAAAAAAAACATTATCTTCTAGGAGGAGGAGGATGAGGAGGAGAAGTAATCGAGTATCACACAAACTTATTTCTTATTGTTTTAAAGAATGAATTTCTAGGTAGTAGTTAAAAGCAGAATCACAATGCAATTTTGTTTCGTTTCAATTAATATATCAATAAATTGAGTAAATGCATTTGATTCACAACGCATAGGCTTCACACAATAGTCTAAAGATAAGGAATCAGTTCCCATTATACTGTTAAGCATTTCTAGAGCAAATATTTTCCGTTGAAGAGATAATTCCCGAAAGTCATCATCTAACACTAAACATTTTTCCAATTATACTAGATTCCGTAAGATCTTCTGTTTCTCAAATCCAATCATTTTCGTTCTTGACACTCCCACTACGAACTATAGACTAAAATAACAATTGCAAGTTTCTACTTTGTGCACACTCTCAATACCTTTTGGTCACCCCCACTATAGAGAGAGAAAGTGGAGTAAACGATCATCTAGAATGTCTAATCAAAAAAGCATTATAAAAAAAACATTTTCATTGACAAAAATATAATAAAAGAATATATTTTCACTCTCTTCGCGTTAGGTGATTCAATCCACTTTCCTCAATTTGCTTCATTATAGCATTCAACCCATGCTGTAGTCGTGATAAATACATTATATTCACTTTTGCGACAAAGCATAATTGTTCATCTGACTTAAATTTACTCAATTATATAACGTTTCTGCCAAACATCTCATCCCACTCAAATGTTAGTCGGGAATCCTTTCCAATTTCAACTGCTACATTGGAAGCCCTTGTCTTTACAACATCACTGTCAGCTCCTTCGAGGTGTAATAGTGTGAAACTACTCATTTTCACTATATTTGAACGTTTATTTCTCCAATTTGAAATAATGTAAACTAATCCAATTCAACTTATTGACTGAGAGATAATAACTCCATATCGAGCTTTTTATGTCCAAGCTGTGTCCCACCTGCCCGCTCTCTTTAATTCATATAATACTAGGGCCCACTTGTATGGATTACATATGGGCCCGCTTGTATGGATTCCCTATGGGCCCGCTTGTATGGCTTGCCTATGGGCCCGCTTGTATGGCTTGCCCATGGGCCCGCTTGTATGGCTTGCCTATGCGCTCGCTTGAATAGATTGATACATCACTACTAACGCGGTCTATAAAAACCTTATATGCCCCCAGGGCATAACCTACAAACCTTGCCCTGAGGGCTCTGAGGGGGTTGTCATCCTCAATGACCTAATTTACAGAGCTTAGAACTGCGTTGAATAAAATGGCTATCTCAAAATTTTGATTGCATGTGTTTGGGGAAAAGGTGGGCGTGAGAGTGGGGTTAATTGCCTTCCAATCACTTTCGACTATTAAAAAGGGCACAAGCCATTCCCATTTCCGATTGAATGAGCCCTTTTCGAAGTTTCTACGACAACTTCCTTGATATGAAGTCCCCTGCTCTAAAGGAAAAAAAATAAATAATACATTGTGCCAACATCGTTCTTATATGCTCTCAGGGCATAACTTAAAACACTTACCCAGAGGGTTGTGGGGAAGTGTCCCCCTCAAAAACATATTTTCTAATATCCAAAGATTGGAAATTTATAATTTCCTGAACTTTAAACTGCGTGGGACAAAATTGCTATCTCTAAATTTTGATTGGATACTTTTGGGAAATGGTGGGTGTGGAAAGGGTGTTAGTTGCCTTCCAATCACTTTCGACTATTAAAAAAGGCACTAGCCATTTCAATTTCCAAGAGAATGAGCCCTTTTTGAAGTTTCTACGACAACGCGTACTATAAAAACCTTATTTGCCCTTTGGGCGTAACTTACAACCCTTGCCCCGAGGGCTGTGGGGGAGTGTCCTCCTTAAAAACATAATTTCTATCTGGAAATCAACAACGCTGAATAAAAGGGCTATCCAAAAATTTTTATTGGATGCGTTTGGGGAAAAGGTTTTTCGAGTTTTTACGACAAAGATTTCAATAAAAACTTATATGCCTCCAAAACATAATTTAGAACCCTTGCCCTGAAGACTGTGGGTGGTGTGTCCTGCTAAAAGGTATAATTTCCTGAACTTTAAACTGCGTGGAATAAAATGGGTATCTCAAAATTTTGATTGGATGTGTTTGGGGAAATGGTGGGCGTGGAAGGCCTTCCAATTACTTTCGACTATTAAAAAGGGCACTAGCCCTTACAATTTCTAATCGAATGAGCTCTTTTTGAAGTTTCTGCGACAACGCGTTTTATAAAAACCTTATATGGCCCCAGGGCATAACCACAACCCTTGCCCTGAGGGTTATGAGGGGGGTTGTCATCCCCAAAGACCTAATTTACAGAATTTCAAACTACGTTGAATAAAATGGCTATCTCAAAATTTTGAGTGGATGTGTTAGGGGAAAAGGTGGGCGTGATAGCGGGGTTAGTTGCCCTCCAATCACTTTCGATTACTAAAAAGGGCACTAGCCCTTTGAATTTCCAATCGAATGAGCTTTTTTGAAGTTTCTACGACAACTTCTTCGATACGGAGTCCCCTGCTCTAAAGGAAAAAAATAATAAATAATACATTGTGCCAACGTCGTTCTTCTATGCCCTCAGGGCATAACTTAAAACCCTTGCCGAGAGGGTTATGGGGGAATGTCCTCCTCAAAAACCTATTTTCTATCAGGAAATCAACTACGCTGAACAAAATGGCTATCTCAAAATTTTGATTGGATGTGTTTGGGGAATGAGGGGTGTGGGGGGGGGGGGGGGGCTAGTTATCCTTCAATCACTTTCGACTATTAAAAAGGGCACCAGCCCTTGGAATTTCCAATTGAATGAGCTTTTTTGAAATTTCTACGACAACGCCTTCTATAAAAACCTTATATGCCCCCAGGGCATAACTTACAACCCTCACCCTGAGGGCTGTGAGGGAGTGTCCTCCTCAAAACATAATTTCTATTTAGAAATCAACTACGCTGCAAAATGGCTATCTCAAAATTTTGATTGGATGTTGTGGGAAATGGTGGGCTTGGAAGGGGTGTTATTTGCCTTTCAATCACTTTCGACTATTAAAAAGGGCACTAGACATTCCAATTTCTAATTGAATGAGTCCTTTTCGAAGTCTCTACGACAACTCCTTTGAAACAAAGTACCGTGCTCTAAAGGAAAAAAATAATAAATAATACATTGTGCCAACATCGTTCTTAACTGCCCTCAGGACGTAACTTAAAACCCTTGCCCCGAGGGTTGGGGGATTTTCCTCCTCAAAAAAATATTTTCTATCTGGAAATCAACTACGCTGAACAAAATGGCTATCTCAAAAATTTGATTGGATGTGTTTTGGGGAATGATGGGAGTGGAAGGGGCCCTAGCCACTCCAATTTCCAATCGATTGAGCCCTTTCTGAAGTTTCTACGACAACTCCTTCGATTCGAAGTGCCCAGGTATGGAGAAAAAAAAATTATTACATTTTGCCAACATCGTTCTCTACTTAAGCAGTGCTATTGCGCTGCCTATGATATACATGTTAATAAATTTGTTTTATTTTATAAAGGAAATTAAGAAAAGTATTAACGGATTATATAGCTGAAACACTTGATATCCTATTTTTTCGCTTATCTATTAAAGTGTACTCCTGAGTCAGCTGGTATCAATTAGCCAAATATCTAACCATTATAAACTTATATAGGCTTCAAGCCACGATGTTGTTTACATTCCCACTGTCTGCTCCAAATTGTCCTTCACCTGGCGGGGGGGGGGCTTTGATTCCCCAACTCCTACCCCTGGCTGTGTTAGTGGAATGGTTGGGGGGTGAGGATTAGACCCAGTAAGCGATCTTATGCGACTGGGTAAAATGAAAAGTAGTAGACAACCAAAGTAACAAACTATAGCTGGATACAAAAATAAAGCTTCGCCAAAATGAACAAAGAAAACAAGTAGAAAAAGGAAACATACAATCGATATTCCTCTGACGGCTATTCGGCAGTATTTGGTTGTGTAGGTCAGAAGATTGGCGCATACAATAATCGAAATTAGGCCCGTTTTTTAGCACTAAGATCTTACCTCTAAGATCTTACATCTTTCTGCAAAGATTATCGTTTTTTAACTCATCTTTCTTCTAAGATCTTACAGCTCACTGATGTTAGTAAAAAGTGTGAAGACCGCCACTGTTTTGCCATATAGAACAATGATGAGAAAACTTTGATGATATGCTCATCATTGTTTTCAGACTGCTGATCAGAGCAGAATGATGAAAGACGTTTACACAAAAACGACCAAAGATTTAAGATCTTTGTTCAGAGATTTGACTTTTAAGCGTTTTCTGACAAAAGATGTAAGATCTTAGCACATTAATGAGTGAAAAAACAGGCCTATTATCTTGTGACAACGTCGCTTCTTTGGCTATAGAGCATCCAGTCGCCTGATGCTTATCGTTTGCAAAGGCGGCAGTAACAGGCAAAAGGTGTTTAGCTGACGCCTTACAGTCCTGAGCCTACTAAAGCGCTGTAGTCAGGGTTACCAAGCATTTTGCAGCCAATTGTAGCAAATCATAGTAGCTCTTAGTTTTCCCCATGCATTTCAAAATTTCGTGTCACCCATCCACAGAAAGGAAAGTAGCTGAAAATACGCACTATTAAAATTGATTAGGATCTTACATAATTAATTTCAACAATCAGAAAGCTTCTGGATTTCCTTTATTGACCCTTGTTCTTCTCTATTATTATCGAAGCACTTCAATTACTGTCCAGTCTCCTTTACTGTGGATCAAATAAGAACATAAGAGCCGAAAAACAAACAATCTCACCTTTTTACGCGCTCTATCATTTGCGATGCTGGAGAGAATCAAGAACGGCTTACAGACTCCATTTATGACCACTTAGACAATTCTCTTATAGCCTGTTTACTCCTTCAATATTGTCTCAGAAAAAAATATAAAAGAACATTATTTGAGGAAAGATGTATTAAAATAGAAAGGAATTATGTCTCGTAAAAATAGGTGTCCCTTTAAGCTTTTTTCACTCAGAAACTGGTCGTCAGGAGACTGAACGACGAATTTGTAACCGTGCATTTAGTCAAATAGGCCAGCATTTTTGTGGAGACGGTAAAAAAAAAGATCGTTTATTTGACGGATCGTTTACTGTAGTGACCTCGGGCCGTGATTGGCTGCATTGCTACAGTCAGCGTACCGATCATTTATTTTACCTCTCAGCGTGTACGTTACAATACCATCCTATTCACCTTTACTGATGGCGGCGGTGGCTACTGAGGTGGCGGTAAAATATCCAAAGATTAAAACACAATAAGTGGGTTTTGGGCCAATGCCGCTCCACTGACAGTCTAGTCATGGGAGTGCAGTTCCACTGAGCATCAAGATCGTGAGTTTGTAATACGTTCTGAATTCGGCAATTTTTTTCGAAAACAAAATTATGGTTTTGGATTGGGGATGGCATCAAATCCACTTAAATCAGGTGGTATGGTGGTTGAAATTTGGAGCTACTGAAGACCTATTGTGAGCCTCTCAAACCGACTTTAAGAGTGCTAGGCGAAGAACCTGAGCCCCTCGACACGGAAAACTATTGTATACACTAGAATCTAGGAAGAGAACTTTCGAGTTTTGAGGTGTTGTTTTATGATTCAGCACTTAAGTGTCTGGCCTGGACTACGCGGATGGCATTGACACTCTTGCTGCTCATCCAGCAACTGCCCAAGAAGTTCTAAATGAAAACACCACAATTTTTTTCCGATGCTTGTTATGAAGATCAACACGGCCAGAACTAAAATTACTTCTTGAATATCGGTTTCTACTTTACGGACAAAAAATTGGAAAAATCTGGTAGCTTACTTACCTTGGCTCACTAAGGGACTTGTGTGGAGGCTGTGACCTTACCGTACAGATTAGAAGCGAACATAAACTGAAAAGGACCCTGCTAGGAAAACTTTTTCTTTAATAAATAGTTGCTTGTACAAATAAGGTTTTTACTCTGTCTTCAGTACAAAATTTCTGCTTTCAAGTCGATATAATCCAGCATGAAAATTATAATTATCTTAAGAACTAAATTAGATAAATGAGGTATATTGGACCGATCGATTGAGCTTGATTTGTTTAACAAGTGGATCTAAAAATATCGGCAGAACGATATTTTTAAATCTCCTTGTTAATCCAAAAGGCGTTATGTGAAAAATATCGCCAGAGCGATATTTGTCACATAACGCTTTTTGGATTACGCAGCCGATGAATGCTAAGATTCCCTGGCTTAGTAAATCATTTCCTAATTGGTATAACTCATTTTACAATGGGAATTTTTTTTCGATGGGAAGAAGAGGAAGCAGTTTTTTGAAGCTATCGAAAAATTCGGTAGCTTAGCTTACCTTGGCTCACTAAGAGACTCGCGTGGAGGCTGTGACCTTAACGTACAGATTAGAAGCGAACATAGACCGAAAAGGAACCTACTAGGAAAATTTTTTCTTTAACAAACAGTTGCTTGTACAAATAAGGTTTTTACTCTGTCTTCAGTAAGAAAAAAAAAAAAAAAAAAAAAAAAAAAAAAAAAAAAACACAATGCAATTTAACAATTTCTGCTTTCAGGAAAATTCGATGTAATCCAGTATGGAAATTACAGTTATATTAAGAACTAAATTAGATAAATAACGTATATTGGACATCCTTCTTCTCATTCAAAAGAGCATTGGATCAAACAGCTAGTAGTAACAAACTGTAAGAGAATAGTGATACTTGTCAATAGAAAAACCGAAACTCTAAAAAAGCTTTGATTACAATATTTGCAGATGCACAATCTATTGTTCATGCTAGATATACAAATTAAAGTCGCTCATTAGAAGCTCATAGCACATGAAAACTCGCGCAATTTTAGATACAGGGATTAAACTCTAATAAGTATCCCGTCTTTCTCAAAATTTTTCAATGAAACTCAACATGTATGAAAGCCCTAAAATCGCTATCTCCAGGACGTGAAATTTCTTCTGTTTCTTATGAAGTGAAAGAGCTTATGAGAATGAATATATATATATATATATATATATATATATATATATATATATATATATATATATATATATATATATATATATATATATATATATATATATATATATATATATATATATATATATATATATATATATATATATATATATATATATATATATATCGTGTGGATACATATGTAACAGTTTAATTTGGTTTTGGGGAGGATAGTTTAATTTCGATAATTATACCTCACGTCGGAAAGTAAAAACACTAAAGAAGCTCTTTTTCTCGAAGCATGGCAGTGCAAAAGTTAATTTTGAAGAGTTGGGATGAACGGGCGATAGCTCTTCGCGCATTTAGGATAGCCATGGATACGCGATTATAAACCAACAGGAATTGAATTAACAAAATATGTTTTTTAAATTAAAATAAAGAGTAATGTTTAAAATTGAATCGAACAGAAATTAATCAGTAAATGAGGGGAGCTCTCCCCCCTAAAACTCACCTGCTCTTTACGCTAAAGTTCAACTTTTTGTCTCAATTCTATTAGAATGACTGCTCAAACAAAAGTACTTTACAATTGGAATAAGTAGTATTTTTAAACTGCTATATATATATCGACGTATTTTCAACGTAATACCTTAAATTAAGTATTATTTCCAAGACCACGCTGCCTTTCTATGACGAACAAATAAACGTTCAAAGGAGGATAAGTCCAATTATTAGACAGTGAAAAGAGATGCAAAAGTCTGGATTTTTCGATCACATGTACTATCGCTATCGTCATCAGCTATCGTCATCAGCAGAAATGGTGATGAAACGATCCCTATTTGAATGTTTATTTTTTAACCACTATAAAACTTTTGCGTAAAGAGTAGAGAGCTGAGGAAGTGCATTCTATGCTTTCATTTGAAAAAACGTATTTTATTAGTTCAACATAATAGTTGAAAGATTGGCTTTGCTATTGTTAAAAAAAAAATAGAACTTAATATGTTTGCTAAATGTTGGAGATACTTTTAAGGTTCATCCCGAGACTTTAGTAGAAATATTAAAATAACTGTGTGCATTTACTATGATTAGAGCAATAGAGATTTTAATTCTGCAAGCCCAAATTATAAACAATTCCTTTCTTTAACTTTTTAAAATGACTGAGCTAACATAAGAGTCATATTGATTCAAAAGTTGGTATTGATCCAGTTATAAGTCACCTTTCTACCATTTTTTTTTACTATTTTTGGGTATGCTGGACACGTCTTCTTTTCTCTGAATTATCTGTTTCTCCCTCTGGACGCTGATTTGCAGTCCATGCAGGGATTTTCTAAGAAATGCATATTTACGGAAACATGTTGTCTCTTCTAGAAATTCGAAAACGGTACTTGAAGGAAATTCTTTGACGTTTTATCTAGATTATTTTTCAGCATATATATATATATATATATATATATATATATATATATATATATATATATATATATATATATATATATATATATATATATAAATATATATATATATATATATATATATATATATATATATATATATATATATATATATATATATATATATATATATAATATAATCTAGATATAATCTAAAAATAATCTATATATGTATATATATATATATAGATTATTTTTAGATTATATCTAGATTATTTTTATTTGTTGTCGTTGGCTAAATCCTTTTTGCACGTTTGTTATCACTGATCATCAAGCTAATATTTTGATACTGTGCTTTCGGTTTACTGGTTAATGTTTGTGGTGTAAATTAATATATATATATATATATATATATATATATATATATATATATATATATATATATATATATATATATATATATATATATATATTGGCACCCTGGGATTTTCACGGGTTTGAGAAAAGTTGTTTAGAGCTTTTTTTGAAAAAAAAATCATGAGTAACGTTATTTTTATGAGCACATTTCAAGAGCATAAATTAAATCACCCCCCCCCCCCCCAACAGTGTTCATATCGTTTGTAATATCTATTGTGCGTGCAAAAGAACACAAATGACCCCGAACAGCTAAAGAAAAAGGTGGAACAAGAAACAGCAAAAAACGCGTTGAATTGCACAGAAAAACCCTGCACAACGAAATCTGCTGTTAGAAGACAAAACAAAATTACAATGGAATGAAGGAACGTGTTGGTTTTTCGTATGTGATTCTGAGAAGGATAAACAGGGAGAAGGATTTAGTTTCACGCCAAAATTACTTTATTCAATTGAAATTGCTTATATTTCACCCTAGAATGAAGAAGTGTTGTTTTTGTGTCTGCAATGATAACAGGAAGGAGAAAATGAATTCACGCCTGAATTTCCTAGCCACCCTGGAACAGAATGAAGTCAATTTGGCTTCAGTGAAGGATAAACAGGAAAGAGGAATTGAATTTATGCCAGAAAAAAAATTATGTGATTGACGTCACATTTATATACATTTAAACAACAAAAATTACATCATTTTTCCCCAGGGAGGGTCATATCGTTTTTATATCTGTGACGTATACAAAATTACAAAAGATGACAAATGAGCTAATGAAAAGGCTTGGAATAGGAAACAGCAAAAATCACATTGAATTGCAAACGAAAATGTTGCACAGTGAAATTTGCGGTTAGCTACAAACTAAAATGTGACTTAAAACTAAAGAATAACACGATAATTATGCTATTGGGGAATTTGGATATTTCAGAATAGTACATCCGGGTTGCAGCGGTAGCTAGCAACCTAGTAATAGACGATCACGCCCCGTAGTAAAAACTAAAGTAACCCATAACTCCAAAAAATAAATTCAGATTAAAACAAGAAGTACACTATTAGAACCGCCTTGTCCAAAACATCTATATAGAAATCTTACCGTTCCTTGGCTTGAATAACCAGGAAAATCTATTGGCTTGAAAATCAAGAAAATTGGCTGTAACCACGATATTCTCCACATACATCTTTTTTTCTTTCTGTTTTTTTCCTCCTCGGCTAGCTGGGCAGTGAAAAATCATAGAGAGCTGTATAATGGCTCGTTTTAAAGAAAATTACTACATCTAGTGCCTTTTGTAATCAAAATAAAATCGTTTTTAAAGTAGAATCAATTGTGACAAAAAAACTGAATTTTTGATGTTTTTTCATACTGCAGTCTTTTCAAAGATATTTGATTTTTGAAGCAATCAAACGGTTCGAGGTAACGAACTGTGTTGTAGGAGGTACTCGTCTCAATAGTAACCGAAACTCTAAAAAACGAAATTTTGATACCAATTGATACATCAAATTATAGTAAAGAACGAACTGCAGCCTATAGTAATTGAACTACAAAGCACACCATTAGAACATTACTAGGTCGGAGGTAACCATGCACAAAACTGAAGCGCAAACGAGATCTGTGGCTAGAAGATATATGACAACCATCATCACAACGAATACATCGAATCGTAAATGAAATCTGCAGCTAGAATAGAAGCAACAGTGATAATCACAACGTGTATATATATATATATATATATATATATATATATATATATATATATATATATATATATATATATATATATATATATATGTCAAAGACATTTTTCCATACCTAGTGTGTTATTTTCCTTATAAATAGACCCTAAAGGGTTATACTATACTCACTTACCTTGGATTTTTATTGTGTTTGATTTGTTTCTAGTTGGTGATATATAAGTGTAATTCCCTAGAGATTTCAACGTGTCCTGATTTCGACTTTTCTTTGTCGCTGTTGCCGCTCCGAAGTTGCCAATATAATTTCTTTTGGGCGAATTTGAAAAATCAGCCAAAAAGTCGGCAGCCGAAAACGTTTGGAAAGTTTGGTTATCATATTCAAAGTCCAGTGAAATTTCGTCAAAAAGCCACCAACAGACCAGAGAATTGAAGATTGTGTGATTTAAATGTGTTTGTCTAATTAGGCTAAACTTACAAGACCTCTGTCAAGTGATTTAGATAGTAAATGACTTCAGCATAGGCTTCAGTCTAGTCAAGGTTACTTTGCTGAATTTCATCGGCTGTCGAGTGAGGATTGGTTGTCTGAAGAATTATCTGGATCTAAAATCAAATTCTCTTTGAAGAATTTTCCATGCAAAGCGAGCCGCGAAATAATATTCCCGATAGGTAAACGTACACAGGTTGTAAGCAGAAGAGGGGCGGGTGCCTGCCGCAAGAGCCGTACGTACCTGCTGGTATTTAGTTACCCTTAAATTGCGGGGAATAGGTGAGCAGGTCCCGACGCTTCCCTTATACTGGTGTACGCTATCCGAAAATTGCGTTGAATGCTGTGACGTAAGCAATGGGGACTCTCGTACGCAATGCTGTACTGAATTTTCTCACGCGATCCATGCAAGCGGGGAACAAAATTGAAAGCATTGTTAAGCGAGCTGTGGAATTCTTTGATCATGCTGAAATTCTTAGTGCGAAGGAGAAACTTATAACGCTTGCCAATGAGATTGGTTATGATTACGTCTATCGGAAAACGGCAAACGATTCTGATAACGTGATGGAAATGGCGAAAATCCTAGCCCTTTGCGCTAAAGAGAAAAAGCCCTTGTCTACTTTCGTAATTTTTGATCCGCAGGAAGTGCCCACCTGCCCTGATGAGGTCAGTGCCTGCGTGAGAATAAAAGTAAACGAGATGTGTCGAAAGTTTGATGCCGGATTAGGGGCTATCGCGTATAAGATCAAACTTGCATCTGAACAGTGTGCTCAGCAGCTCGCGGGGGTATCGCAGCATTGTACTACCATACGCGACGCTATTTCCCAGGGCTCACCCACTCCCCGTTCAGCAGCGAATCCGCCATCAAAGCCTCTTTACTCGGTGGTTGTGAAAGCAAACGATATGCCGCCTGAGTTAACGTCCCCACAATCCCGGAAAGACTTCATTGCAAAGGTTTGCCCTAGCGACGTAAGCTCCGATTCTCTTACTCTGAAACGTAGCAACGATGAATGGAAGATTCTTGTCCAGTCTCGAGATGCCGCTACCCAACTTGCAGAAGCAATGAAAAGGAAGAACATAACCACTAAAGTCAAAGGTCCCCAGTTTGTCGGTATCATGAAAAGAGTACCCTCATCAGTTAGCGAGAGTGAACTCTGTCAAATTGCTGGTTGCGACAAAGTGGCGCAATGCAGATCTACGAGAGCGTTCAAGTTATTCTATGCAAGTCGACAAACACTTGAAAACGCTATCGCGAACCCGCTGAAGATTTGTTTAGAACTGTTCAGGATTGAAGAGTTCCGCTTTCTACCGAGGAGGTGTTTCAAGTGCCATGCTGTTGGTCATTTAGCAGCTGACTGTTCGCAACCAGAAAGGTGTTCGCGCTGCGGTGGCGATGGTCACAGCTCTAGTAAGGACAACCCATGTAGTAATCCGCAAAAATGCCTAAACTGCGGCTCTAGTAGACACTCTTGCTACCATGCTGCTTGTCCCTTTAACAAAGCCCAGCCTAACACTAGCACGTAAATGGAAAATCGAATATTTTGCTGGAATATGAACGGTAAAGTGTTGGACAGAATCCCCCTTCTAACTGACCTTTCTAAAGAATATAACTGTATTTGCATACAGGAACACTTTCTGACCGATGATAGTGTAAACCTTCTAAAGTTTTCCTCGGATATGCATTACCTCGTTCAACCTGCGCGAAGATCTGGGACTCGGGGTCGTCCCTCTGGTGGCCTAGCCATAATCACACGCTCTAACTCGGGGCCCCCCGTGTGTGTCGAGCAGAATGAATGGTTCCAAGCTGCCAAAATGCATGGCGTGTTTTTCGTAAATGTTTATTTACCAACCAATTACAATGACATCGCTTCAGAAAAGAAGTTTGCAAAAGCATGCCAGAAGCTCGGAAAGTGCCTCCTCAGTTTAGTCCAGAAACCATGCCCTGTTATAATTCTTGGTGACTTTAACTGCAATCTCGACGATCATTCCTGCCCTAGGGCTGTACTATTGCTGAACGCCTTACCAAGCGGATTTAAAGTTGCTAAGAAGGATAAGTGCTATTCCTATATCAGTACCGCAAAAACCGTCTCAAATCTTGATCATGTAGTAACTTACAAACTGGACCTAGAGACAGTCTCGGTTGGATCTGACGGTGCCTATTCGGATCATTTACCTCTCTCTTTTGCAATACCAGCCGTCAGTCCCCAGTGTGCTCCAAAAACCAAGCCTGAGCCAGCACGTGATTGGAAAAAGTAGTCCGTGAGCAGTTCCAGCTCAATTGTGAACAAATTTTGAAGAAAATTAAAGTGCCTTTCCACCTCCTACAGTGGGATTGTGGCCTAACAGAAAGCGAGATACGCCTGCAACTGAACATGTATTTCTACGAA
>NC_142804.1:791438-871438 GCF_049724085.1 Artemia sp. Qi Xiang Cuo
AAAAACAAAAAAAAAATTTTTTGTACTTATCTAAGTTTCAATTCTACTAATAAGAAGACTGCAAGGTGATGACGGTGATATCTTTACTAATGGTCTTATACATGGATTAAGTCGAGGCGAAATCTCCTCTCTACAATGGGCATAAGAGTTTTCTAAGATGTAGAATCCCTATTGAAATTGCCTTCCACGTGAAGATTGAAAAAAAAATTTATTAACCAAAAGTAAATCAAATATGCCTAACTTGACTAAAAAAAATTCAATAATCTGACGCTATTCATAGCTAGAACTTAATCTGAATCGTGCTTTGCTCTATTTTTAGGTTTTTAGTGTTTAATCTTCCCTTTTACTTGCCGTTTTGCTCGTTTTTTTTGCTTAAAATATCAGTCAAATTCTTATTTAACTATTCTAATAACAAATTCGTACTCAATTTTTACTTTAATTATTTATTAAAATATAATCTCTCAATAAGTTATTAATTAAAAAAATTCAATTATCTCAATTAAACTAATTAGAACCTGATAATTTATTTAAGTTAGACTAAGGTTTATGTTTAACTTAAAAAGACTGTGCGTCATTTAGTGAAAAACGTTTATTTTTGTAAATTTTTTCCTGTTTCTCCCCTTTTTTAGTTTATGCGAAATTCATTTGAGCAACATGTATATTAAATTATCCAATTCTGATATAGTGACTACTAAAAAGATTTCCTCTTGAAACCTATATTTCTTCATCCCCATTATACCCGTACAAATTTCAGCCAGTTTTCAGTATATTTTGATAGAGCGAACTTGTTTTTGTTAGCTAGGAAGTAAACACGACTAGTTCGGAGCGTCAGGTATTTTTGAAAAAGAAGTTTAGTTTTTTAAACTATGCAATTCAGTGGGCTATACCCTTATATCTGGCAGCTTTATAAAATCAAAAAAAAAAAACTACCAGATTGCAGAAGCGTCTAATTATATGAAATACTTTGTCTTAGTGCAGATTATAATTATTTTAGGCCTACACATAAGAAATATGATACCAGAGTAATTACGTGCTGCACCCTCGCTTATTCGTGTATTTCTTACTCGAGAAATATAATGTTTCTTACTCGAGTAATATATGTACCAATAGCCAACTATTGGTAACTATAACTTAAACAACCTATTGGTACGTTTATATGTAGAATTTCACGGCGGATGGTGAAATTATATCTCAATAGTAATGCGTAAAATTTCAAAACCATTTGATCGGTTAAGATACATAGATTGAAACCCTGTGTATGTCCAATGGCGACTCAAGTAAAACCCACAAAATTCCCTTTTAATGGAAGGTGTTTCTCGCTTAACGGATTCTAATAAGACTTTAATATCGAATTTGTTATAGAGTTCAGAAGGGTTTGCTCAAACAATAGCCTTCTAAAAAGATATTGATGTCAGTTCTTCATTACGCTTATATTCTTTGCCAAGCATCAACTGGAATCTATGCAAGAAAGCTTGGAATCCTGCATCTAATGACCTTATTCGAAAGGCAAATATGAGGCACCAATGTTGACTTGTAATTACGGAAAATCCAAGAGAAGAACACGGGGAAACAAAGAAGAACACCTCTGCATTTCAGCCGGGTAAACCCGGAGCCCCATCAGAACGTCTAAGCCCAAGAAATAGGGAAGACATTAGAAAACGAGATATTTGGTAGCTTAATAAAATCAAAAAAAAAACACCAGATCAGGGCTATCATGATTTCTTTTCCAAGAGAAATTATTGGTCCTATACCCGAACATAATCGTGGAAAGTCGTAACCTCAGCATTTCAGCTGTTCAACAGCAGCATTTCAGCAAGCTTGGAATCCTGCATCTAATTACCTTATTTGAAACGCGAATAAAAGGCATAAATATTGACTCGTAATGACGGAAAATCCAAGGAAAAAACACCGGAAAACAAAGAAGAACACCTCTGCATTTCAGCCGTTAAACCCGGAGCCCCATGAGAACGTCTGAGCCAAGAAATAGGGAAGACATTAGAAAACGAGTGGGTATAGAGGTTTCCACTCGTCCTTGTTATGTCTCGTTCCCTCATTGTAGTAACGTTTACGTAAAACCGTGTGGTTATGACGCTGCACATGCGTTTGTTCAACAGCACGGACTTGCGTGAACAATGCAGGCATGAAAAATATTGTAAAAGTAGACCTCAAACTTAATAATGTAGGGTAAATTATGTTTATTCAATATCGATATTTCCGTTCTCAAAACAAATTTGAAGACACTTTTGTTTTACATTTTCATTGTGAGTACTAATATTAGTGTATTTATTTAATTCTGTCTCATAACTTAGAAATTAGTATACCTTATTAACACACGACTTATTTTTGGTGAGAATGTTTAATTCAATTACATCCCAATTCTACTTGATAATTTCTATTACAGGAGTTAAATGGCAAAAAGGCCTTCGGTGACTACCATGATCCTCACAGTGCATTAATAACCGATTCACATATATTGTCATAATATCTAAACAAACAGCGAATACTCATCAAAGCTCAAGGCAACTTTCATCCCAGCTTCGTCTACGAAAACAACAGTTACCTTCGATCGTCGTTTCTTCGACCATGAACCATATTACGTATCAGGTAACACTATATTTGAACCTCAGTATCAAATACTTTAACGAACTATATAATCACATAAATGCTGAGAACACCATCGATCAGAACAAGATAAACAATATTTAACGATGTTTGAAGTTAAATGATACTAAAAGACATTTGAAGATATTTGAAGCTGAAGTTAAAGACATTTTGAAGTTTAATTCTGAGAACCCCATCGATCAGAACAAGATAAACGATATTTGAAGTTGAACGATACTTAAAGACATTTGAAGATATTTGAAACTGAAGTTAGAGACGATTTGAAGTTTAATTCTGAGAACATCATCGGGCAGTACAAGATAAACGATATTTGAAGTCAAATGATATTTGAAGATGTTTGAAGTTGAATTTAAAGACAATATATTAAGAGAGTCACTATAGTATGACCAACCCGTTTCAAAAGGCACAAATGAACAATTTTACGCGAGAATACATCCTATATGTGTCTCAAAAATCCTAAAAATTATATACTGAGAAGAAAAACACCAACACCTGCAGTGGGAAGAATCATTCCTCAGTTAACTATTAGAACGATATTTAATGGTCATTTCCCAGTCGACTATTGGGGAAAACTTACCGTGTAAAGACAACTAGACTCGAACTGTTCCATGAAGAAACCATAACGTAAATGCTTCAAATTTTTGCCAAGACAAAAAGAGTGAAGGACAATAATTACAACAGAAGGGTGTAGTACACTAAGGACACAAAAGGTGATGAATAGATGTGAAGCTACATGTGTTACTTCCTAATAACTTTGACAATTCAAAAATCCTAATAGTGAAAGTGTTTTAATGTTATCAGTGAATATGATGAACCCAATATTGTATGTTATAAATCATTCATGTATGTACCATAAGTAGGATTAGGTGTAATATTATCTTGTTATTCATTTAACGTAGTGTAGATAGTATGTAGTACGTCATATAGAGAGCAAAATAAAAAAAAAAACTGATGTAAAAGTATAATAGCCCCAACTTTTTTGGAAATGTAAAAGTAATCAGTGCTAGATATAGAAAAAAAAAATCCTTAGTATAGTAGCTAACCTAGAACCATAAATAATCTTAGTCCGATAGATAAATTTTAGATAGGGATAATTGAAAAATTTTAAGCACTCCTAATGAGCAGTTACTAATGACGGGAGGTCATTAATTGATGGGAAGGGTGATGTGTACCAGGAGTAAAAGGCGATATATTTAAAATACAAGATTCTTTCCTTCTAAAGATGATTCGGGCATAAATTAATCGTCCCCTAATTGAGTTCAAATACCGCTTCCAAGAGTCTAAAATTTTAATCAGCAAAAAGATAAATTGCATTCTAGCTTCAGTCAAACGACGACGCTAGTCGTTCGAATTTCGCTAAGATAATTAGTAGCAAAAAAATGCTATGCACAACATTTCTAAGAAAGTTTAAATGGCAAAAAAACCGTGTGAATGCTTGAATCATCAAAAACATTTAAAAGAGATTATTGGACAAGGATTCGCGTCCTTGGGGCACGTGAGCCAATGGCGAGCCAGTCCTTACAGCGCAGGACGAAAGAACTGCGTTTGGTAATGGGGTAGATGTGTTTTTTAATTTTAATAATAAGTCAGATCTGAAACGATTAGTACGAAATTATTATATTTTGGTCACCGTTATTGTCATTGAAGTGACCTGTGCAACTAAGCATGTAAGTTCAATAAATCTATTATCTTTTTTATCTGTGTTTATTTCATTTATATGTCTGCGTCTAGTCTAATAATAGATAATTAGTTCGTAAGTCTCCAAGGTAAATGCTCCCAAAGGAATCTGATCTCTAGAAAGCTCAAGAAAGAAGAAGCCACAGTTGTATTTCTACATATTCAATTTTCTCTCATTGATTGAGAGCGGCAATAGCCTAGTTGACACAATCTCCAGCGCTATAAGCGGCGCTATCGGAGAAATTCCTATCGCCACGGCTTAGAAGAATGTTTCTAACCCCTGCTAGCCTATAAGAATTCGTATCTCTTAAATCCGATCTGATTGTGCCATGGAAACAAAGCTTTTGAGACGTCAAAACTTATAGTTCAATAAATCCGTAATTACTAGTAAAACATTACATAACAAAGAGTTCCTAAATTAAATTAAAGATGTGCAGAAATAAAGTCGAATAATTTTTCAAGCGCAAATTTTCTGTAACTTACTTCTAATGTTATATATGTTAGAGCGGCAGAAACTTTTTTTTTCCACAAAGGATGTTTTTAAACTAAAAGTAAAGACCTCACTTAGCGCGCTAAGTGAGCTTAAATAAGCCTAAATTTTTTAAATGTCTCTCTCACTATAGCCATGTGTCTAAGAGAGTGTGTTGCCATCTATAATTATAGGTGTAAAGATGGCAGCTGTTAAAAAAATTATGAAACAAATGTTAAAATTATGTAAATAACTGCTTAAATCCTTAAATGCTAGTATATCCTTAGTCGAAATTGCCCCCCTTAGGTGTTTGTAAAAACGGTATTGCAGAGCCATTCTTATCTTTAGATTGAATGTTTTCACAACCTGGATCTGTTAAACCCTGGGAAAATAATGTAAAATATGTAAAAATACTAAAATACGGAAAATAATCTCTTAAAATTCTCAAATTTCCACCCATAAGCCCAAAAAAATATTAAAATTAATGTTTCAAATTTCATTTTGGCTTTTATTCGTGGGAATGTAAGACTTGGAATACTTTTGTAGGTTTGAGTCGTGTTTTACCATGTCACAGTTACATTCTGTTTTTACATTCTGTTGTTACATTCTGTAGCAACTCTTTACTTTTAGCATTAGAAGCATAGCATTAGCAGTAAGTTCACAGAAAATTTGCGCTTTAACAATTATTCAACTTTATTTCTGCTCATCATTGATTTAATGTAGCAACTCTTTACTTTTAGTTGAAAAAAATCTTTTTTGGAAAATAAAGTTTCTGCCACTCTATCAAATATATCATTAGAAGTAAGTCTATAGAAAATTGGCGCTTGAACAATTATTCGACTTGATTTCTGTTCATATTTGATTTAATGCAGCAGCTCTTTACTTTTAGTTGAAAAATATCCTTTGATGAAAAAAGTTTCTGTCACTCTAACAAATATAACATTAGAAGGAAGTTTAGAAAAAATTTGCGCTTGAACAATTATTCAACTTTATTTCTGCTCATCTTTGATTTAATTTAGCTGCTCTTTACTTTTAATTGAAAAAAACATCCTTTGTGGAAAAAAGTTTCTGCTACTCGAACAAATATAACATTAGAAGTAAGTTAACAGAAAATTTGTGCTTGAACAATTATTCGACTTTATTTCTGCTCATCTTTGATTTAATATAGCAGCTCTTTACTTTTAGTTGAAAAATATCCTTTGTGGAAAAAAGTTTCTACCACTCTAACAAATATAACATTAGAAGTAAGTTTACAGAAAATTTGCGCTTGAATAATTAGTCGACTATTTCTGCTCCTCTTTGATTTAATGCAGCAGCTCTTTGCTTTTAGTGGAAAAAACCCTTAAAACTCTCAAAACATTGGTCCTCTAAACCCTAGAAAATATTTAAAATATGAAACAAATGTTAAAATATGGTAAATATTTGTTTAAAATCGACAAGTGCTAGGATAACCTTAGTCAAATTTGCCCCCTAGATGATTTTATTTCAAGACATTGGTCCCCTAAGTCCTAGAAAATATTAAAAATATTAAACAAATATTAAAATATTGTAAATAATTGTTTAAAATCGACTAGTGCTAGGATAACCTTAGTCAAAATTGCCCCCTAGATGTGCGTGAAAACAGTGTCTAATTGTTTCTTGTCTAGTTTGGCTGCATGTACACCGCTTTGCTAACGTTTTCACTTACTCGGAGAATCAGCTTTGTTCAGCGTAATCTTCTAACAATGTTATTTTGAAAAGTGAATAAGATCGTATTTTGCTTGGAATTGTATAGAAGAAATTTTGCTTAAAAGTGAAACATTAAAATAAGTGGGGAGACAGTGGAGGTATCTACTTCAAAATACTCTCCCGGGACATATTGTAGTCTATAGACACATATTTGAAAATAAAATTTTCATAGCATAACTCCTTTTTTCAATTTAGCGAGAAGTAGGTGAAGTGGAATTTTTACTAATAATTTGGATAATTTGTCTATTTAGGTCATGTGAAACTTTTAAACTTACAACATTCTAAATTGCCATATTTGATAATGTTAAGTAAATAAGTGTTAAAATCGAATGTTTGATTCGTTCGCCCATCCAATTCTCAAAAGATTGGGTCTGAAGACATTTTTGATAACTTTTTTCTTAAATTTACATCTTTTAATGGAGCCACTATTCCCTCAACCATAGCTTAGTTCATATGCAAATAATAATTCTAGCCTTTCTCTCTCTCTTTAAATAAATATTGACCGTACTCCTCATTTGGTACTTGTGTATTATACTGACCACATTTATAAATTTAAAATTCCCACGTTAAATATATTCGGAAGTTTAAATCAAAATATCCCTCCAAAATCGAAAAATAATATGTATCTCTTAATTGAACCACTATTCCCTCATACATTGCTTTGTTGATATGCAAATAATAATTCAAGCCTTTCTCTCTCTCTTTAAATAAATATTGACCGTACTCCTCATTTGGCACTTGTGTATTATACTGACCACACTTATAAATTTAAAATTCCCACGTTAAATATATTCGGAAATTTAAATCAAAACATCCCTCCAAAATAAAAAATAGTATGTATCTCTTAATGGAGCCACTATTCCCTTATACATAGCTTAGTTGATATGCAAATAATATTTCAAGACTCTCTCTCTTTAAATAAATATTGACCATACTCCCCGTCTGGTACTTATGTATTATACCGACCACACCAATACATTTAAAATTCCCACGTTAAATGTATTCGGAAATCTAAATCAAAACATCCCTCCAAAATAAAAATAATATGTATATCTTAATGGAGTTACCATTCCCTGAGATTTATCCCATACTTCATAAAACAATTAATATTCCAACCCTTTTCTCTTTTTAGAACAATTGTTTCCAATTCTATGTGCACGTAAGAATCTCATGACAAAATTCCTTGCAAGAAATAATCTTCAATTTGTCACTTGAATTCTAACACCCTCTCTAAAGTAGGTCAAAATTCTAAATCACTTATACAATTGAACCTAAAGGAAACCTTAATTAAAAATATAATTTTTTATTATAAGAATTTCAGTTATGTAAGAATTTCTGTCATATAACACTCTAAGTCCCGTTATGTTATCTATTTTTAGATCTAGTTTATGTATCCCTGAAATCTGATAGGCTTAGAAACATCTCTGATTGGCCCAGGAATGGGTGTAGCTGCGAAAGCGGTCTGACAAGTCGTGTATCCCTGAAATCAGCAACCCTCTTACTACTATTAATTAAAAAAAACTTTTTCCACAAAATAAGTTTTTCAAAGAAAAGTAAAGAACTCCATTAAACAAAAAATTAGCAAAAATAAAATCAAATAATCTACCAAGCGTGAAACTACCACAAATCAGCATCGATCAATAAATGAGACCCAAAACGAACAGAACTTACAATAAATAACCGAGTTAAACTCAAAACGAGCAGAAATTAATATAAGTTAAAGTAGGGCTCAAAACCCCTATCCCTTCCCAAGGCCAGAAAATAATTTGCACTTTACTAAAAAATATAAATGTTTTTTACTTTTATAACTTTAATAAATCAAATAATATTAACTTTTTGATCACTAAATATCAGTATATGTATAGTAAACTGACATTGCACATTTATTTGTATTTTCTTTCAGTAAAGTGCAATTTATGTTCTGGCCTTGGGAAGTTATAGGGGTTTTGAGCCCAAATTATGTTAATTTCTGCTCGTTTTGAGTTTGACAAAATGACTTCTTCGATACGAAGTGCCTTGGTCTAAAGGAAAAATATAATAAATAATACCATGTGCCAACATGGTTGTTATATGCCCCCAGGGCATAACTTAAAACCCTTGCCCTAAGGGTTGTTGGGGAGTGACCTCTTAAAAAATATATTTTCTATCTGGAAAGCAACTACGCTGAAAAAAAATGGGTATCTCAAAATTTTGATTGGATGTGTTTCGGGAAATGGTGGGCATGGAAGGGGTGTTAGTTGCCTTCCAATCACTTTTGACTAGTAAAAAGGGCACAAGCCCCTCCAATTTCCAATTGAATGAGCCCTTTTCGAAGTTTCTACGACAACTTCTTCGATACGAAGTACTATGGTCTAAAGGAAAAAAAAATAATAAATAATACATTGTGCCAACATCATTCTTATATGCCCCCAGGGCATAACTTAAAAGTCTTGCCCACAAAATTTGCAAGTCTTGCAAATTTTTGCGACAACACTTTGTATAAAAACCTTATATACTCCAGGACATAAATTACAATCCTTTCCATGAGGGCTGTTGGGGGAATGTCATCCTCAAAGACATCATTTCTGGACCTTTCAACTACGTTGAACAAAATGCGTATCTCAAAATTTTGATTGGATGTGTTTGGGGAAATGGTGGACATGAGAGGGGGGTTTGTTGCCCTCCAATCACTTTCGACTATTAAAAAGGGCACTAGCCCTTTGAATTTACGATCGAATGAGCTCTTTTTGAAGTTTCTACGACAGCACTTTCTATTAAAACCTTATATGCCCCCAGGTCATAGCTTAAAACCCTGTCCCTGGGGGTTGTGGGGGTGGGGGGTTGTCATCCTCAAATATATAATTTCTAAAACTTTAAACTACGTTGAAAAAAATGGCTATCTCAAAACTTTTATTGGATGTGTTTGGGGAAATGACGGGCGTGAGAGGGGGTTAGTTGCCCCCCGATTACTTTCAACTATTAAAAAGGGCACTAGCCCTTTCAATTCCCAATTGAATGAGCACTTTTTAAAGTTTCTACGACAACGCTTTCAACTCGAAGACTTTCAACTACGTTGAACAAAATGGCTATCTGAAAATTTTGATTGGGTGTGTTTGGAGAAATGGTTGGTGTGAGAGGGGGATTAGTTGCCCTCCAATCACTTGCGACTATCAAAAAGGGCACTAGCCTTTTCTATTCCCAATCGAATGAGACTTTATTGAAGTTTCTACGACAACACTTTCTATAAAAAAAAACCTTATGTGCCCTCTGGGCATAACTTACAAACCTTCCCCTGAGGACTGTGGGGGGAGTTTCATCCTCAAAAGCCTAATTTCTGGACTTTCAACTACGTTAAATAAAAGGCTATCTCAAAACTTTGATTGACTGTGTTTGGGGAAATAGTGGGCGTGGAAGGGGTGTAAGTTGCCCTCCAATCACTTTGACTTTTAAAAAGAGCACTAGAGCGTCTGATTAACAATCCAATGAGGTCCCTCCGAAGTTTATATGACCACGCTTTCTATAACTTACAACCCTTGCCCTGAGTTGTTATCCTCGAAGACATACATCCCGGACCTTTGAAATACCTTGAAAAAAAATTTTTATCTCAAAATTTTGATTGGAAGTGTTTAGGGAAATCATAGGCGAGGGGGAAGGGGTCCATGGGCTTTCTGATCACTTTCGGCTGATAAAAAAAACACTAGTTCTCTCAATTTCCAGTCGAATGAGCCCTTTTTGAAGCTTCTGTGACAACACTTTCTATAAAACCTTCTATGCCCCAAGGGCATAACTTACAGCCCTTATCCTGAGGGCTATAGGGGGGGGGGGACTGTCATCCCCAAAGACACAATTTCCAGACAATTCAACCAGGTTGAACAAAATGGCCATATCAAAATGTTTATCAAAAGTGTTTGGGGAAATGATGGGCGTGAGGGGGGGGGGTGATTCTCCCTCCGATTAGTTTCGACGATTAAAATGGACTATAGCCCTCTCAATGTCCAATCCAATGAGTCCTTTTTGAAGTTTTTACGACAAAACTTTCTATATAAACTTGATATGCCCCCAGGGCATAACTCACAACCCTTGCCCTAAGGGATTTGGGGGGAGGGGGAGTTGTTATCTCCAAAGAAATGATATCCGGACTTTTCAACTACTTTGAACAAAATGGCTAAATCAAAATTTTGATTGGATGTGTTTGGGAAAATGGTGGGCGTGGGAAAGGTGTTAGTTGCCCTCCGATTACTTTCGACTATTAAAAAGGGCACTAGCCCTTTCAATTCCCAATTGAATGAGCCCTTTTCAAAGTTTCTAGGACAACGCTTGGTGGGCATGAGAGGGAGGTTAGTTGCCCTCCAATTACTTTCGACTATTAAAAAGGGCACTAGCCCTTTCAATTTCCAATCGAATGAGCTGTTTTTGAAGTTTCTACGACAGCACTTTTTATTAAAACCTTATATGCCCCTAGGGCATAACTTACAACCCTTTCCCTGAGAGTTGTGGGGGTGGGAGGTTGCCATCCTCACATATATAATTTCTAAAACTTTAAACTACGTTGAACAAAATAGCCATCTCAAAATTTTGATTGGATGTGTTTGGGGAAATGATGGGCATGAGAGGGTGGTTAGTTGCCCTCCAATTACTTTCAACTATTAAAAAGGGCACTAGCCCTTTCAATTCCCAATTGAATGAGCGCTTTTTAAAGTTTCTACGACAACACTTTCTATAAAAACTTTATTGGCCCCTAGGGCATAACTTACATTCCTTGCCCTGAGAGGTTTAATGGGGTTGTCATCCTCAAAGACATAATTTCGAAGACTTTCAACTACGTTGAACAAAATAGTTATCTGAAAATTTTGATTGGATGTGTTTGGAAAAATGGTGGACGTGAGAGGGGGGTTAGTTGCCCTCCAATCACTTGCAAATATCAAAAAGGACACTAGCCTTTTCAATTCCCAATCGAATGAGCCTTTATTGAAGTTTCTACGACAATACTTTCTATAAAAAACCATATGTGCCCTCAGGGCATAACTTAAAATCCTTGCCCTGAAGGCTTTGGGGGGATTGTCATCCTCAAAGGCCTAATTTCTGGACTTTTCAACTACGTGAAACAAAACGGCTATCTCAAAACCTTGATTGACTGTGTTTGGGGAAATAATGGGCGTGGAAGGGGTGTTAGTTGCCCTCCAATCACTTCTGACTATTAAAAAGGGCACTAGCCATTCCGAATTCCAATCTAATGAGACCTTTTTGAAGTTTCTATGACAACTCCTTCGATACGAAGTGCCCTGGTCTAAAGAAAAAAAATAAATAAAAAATAAATAATAAATCGTGCCAACATCGTCCTTCACTTAGGCAGCGCGATTGCGCTGCCTATGAAAAAATGGTACTCGAAATCTTAATTTCTAGTCAAATGAGGCTCCTCCAAAGCTTATACTTACACCCCTTCCATGAAAACCTTATATGCTCCCGTGGGGTAACTTACAATCCTTGTCCCCAGGCTCTGGGGGGTTGTGTCATCCCCGAAGGTCTTGTTGTATGATCTTTGGACTATTTTAAATAAAATGGCTATCTACAAATTTTGATGGGATGCATTTGGGGAAAAAAGGACGTGGGGGCGGAGCTAGTTGCTCTCCGATCTTTTTTACTCCTAAAAAGCGCACTAGAACTTCTGATTTCCGATCGAATGAGCCCCCTAAAAAGTTTATCTGACCACCCCTTTCATATACAGTGTCTTTGGAAAAAAAACAACAATAATACATTGGAGCCTTATGGCTCTTTACTATAAGCAACGCTCTATAGTGCTGCCTCTGAACAGATAGCAGTCATGTTGACCGACCTTACGGAGGCGGGAATCGCACCCGGGGCTCCGTATCACTTCAAATTTTTTCAAATCCCTAAAACATTGGTGGATAATCCCTGGCAATCCCCATCTTCAATACCAAAATCCCTAAAGGTTTCCCCATTTTCTGACTTCTTTCCAAGTCACAAGCCTTGTTATGCCGACTTTTAATAGCATTTGTTCAATACGACTTATTTTGCAACTCAAGACCTTTTACTTGTACCAAAATATGTTCTTTTTTATATCTTCATTTAAAAAATACTTTGTATTTATCGACTTCAGTTAAGATTTATAGATTCCAGAGCCAGATCTCAGATTCTGGACCATATGAATATATTTTATTTATTTGATTTTCTTTTCCATTATTTTTTCCTTCTCTATTACTTTTTTTGTAGTACCCTCGTTTTTAATTTGAATTGGTACGAAGGATTGGCATGAGTGATATCCAATCGGTTGCTTTTGCAAACATTATTTTTGTTTTGACTTTTTTCATATTGAATTGTGTTTCATTGTGCTTGAATTGTGTCAACGGACCTGTAAAAAGGTGACCGAAAATATGAGATTTAAGGATAGAAAATTGCTTAAAATGTACTTTGAGCAATACAGAAAACGTAAAATATAAAACAGTACTTAAGCATTTTTCACATTCGTGTAGTAAGGTACAGTAAGGCGAAATAGACTAAGTAAGAGATTCAGATTTCAATTCTGTTTTCTGTTGCGCATGACCAATCAGAGTGCTTAATTGGTTGTGTCAGTAGGTCAGTGTATATGGTGGTAAAAAAAGTAATAATTTTATATGGTTAATTTGGTAATTTAAGTTATAAGGTCACACTGCTTATCACACCAATATGAAAAAATCCATTAGTTGTCTCAGACTCAGAATAAGGTTATATTGATAATAATAATAAAAAAAAAAAAAAAATTAATGTTCAGTCAGAATCAGATTCAACACCTCCGTTCTTTTTCCCGATGGTAACTGAAGCCTTGACTCTTTTCATGTGCAGCAGTAGCTGCTCGTCCTCACGAATGCATGGGGCACTTTCTTGGGCCCGTTTCAAACCATATTTTGTTTTAAGAATTGCACATAACGTTTCTGTTTTAAGCTGGTTCCGTCGGTCCGTCCTTATGATTTTCACTGCATTAGGAAACCTTTTGACGACAACGTTGGAGAAAGGAAGAGGAAGCACAAATACAATTGCTAATTTCTCAATCAATTTATTTGTCAATCAATAATTGCTCGGTTCCGGAAGCGTTTTTTTTTTTTTTTGTAAAAAACAAACGCCAGTAGATAACCGCATCCATATTTTCTCCATTGATGAGACTTTGCTTCATCCACTCCTGTTCCATTTTGTTTCCATCCCATGATACTTTGCCATACTTTCGAACAAAGCGTGGGATGGAATGAGGCCGTAGCGACTGAGCTTATACAGGGTCAACCATTTCTGTATATTTGTTAATGTCATAATCGAAAAGAAATCGAGTTTGGATCTGCTACACAGCTTCACTGTAAAAAGTTTGTGCAGCTCTGAGGATCTTTTCAACTGGGTCATGGGGCACACCTGGATTTGATCAAACAGTTCGTGGTAACGAACTGTAAGTAAGGAGCGACCCGGCTCAATGGTAACCGAAACTCTAGAAAACGGGTTATTGATACCAATAGATATATCAAAAGAATCAGATTTCAATGCTGATTTCAAATATATAACTTTCATCAAGTTTAGTGCTACCCATCAAAAGGTACGCGCCTGAGAAAATTTGGCTGATTTTCAAAAAAAGGGGAAAGACCCCCTAAAAGTTATAGAACCTTAATGAAAATCACACCATCATATTCAGCGTATTAGAGAACCCTACTGTAGAGATTTCAAGCTCCTATCTACAAAAATGTGGAATTTTCCATTTTTTGCCAGAAGAAAGATCACGGATGCGTGTTTATTTGTTTATTTGTTTGTTTGTTTTTTGTTGTTTTTTTTCCCCAGGGGTGTTCGTATCGACTCAGTGGTCCTAGAATATCGTGGGAGGGCTCATTGGAACGGAAATTAAAAGTTCTAGTGCCCTTTTCAAGTGACCAAAAAAAATGGAGGGCAACTAGGCCCCCACCCACGCTTATTTTTTTCCCAAAGTCACCCGATCAAAATTTTGAGATAGCCATTTTGTTCAACAAGGTCGAAAATATGATAAATATGTCTTTTAGGATGACTAAATCCCCCGAAGTTCTCAGAGGGAGAGCTAAAAGTTATGAACTTTACCCAATGTTAACATATAGTATTGGTTATTGGGAAGTATACAGAAGTTTTCAGGAGGTTTTTTTCTGGTAGTGGGAGGGAAGGGTGGGTCGGTGGTTATGTTGGAGGATCTGTTCATGAAGGAAGTTTTCATGGGGGAAGGGAAATTGCCATGAAGGGGGCGCCGGACTTGCCAGCATTATTTATTGGTTATTGGGAAGTATACAACCATTTTCAGGACCGATTTTTTCTGGAGGGGGGGGCTAGAGGAGGGGTTACTCTGGAGAATATGTCCGTAGAGGATGTTTCTGTGGGGTAAGGGACATTTCTATGAAGGGGGCGCCGGATTTCCGAGCATTATTTAAGAAACGATCAGAAATTAAATAAAAAAAAACAAGTTTTTTCAACTGAAATGTAAGAAGGAATATTAGAACTTAAAACGAACAGAAATTATAACGTATGTGAGGGGGTTCTCCCCCAAGTCAGTACCTCGCTCTTTACGCTACAGTTTTTTTTAGTGCTTTAAAAAGAGCTATCTCTTCTAATTAAACGGCCTTTGTGATTCAGGGGTTTCTGAATCAAAATTTTTTTTAACTTTTAACGTAAAGAGCGTGGTATTGACTAAGGGGAGAACCCCTTCATATAAGTAATAATATATACGTAATAAAAAAAAACAATAAAAAAACAAGCGATACGGCTCAATAGTAATCGAAACTTTTAAAAACAAAATTTTGATGTCAATAAATGTATCAAAATAATGTGTTTATAATGCTGATCCTAAATATATAAATTTTATTAAGTTTAGTATTACTCATCAAAGGCTACGAGCCTGAGAAAATTTACTCGATTTTTTAAAGAGGGGGAAACAACCCCTACAAGTGAAAGAATTTTAATGAGAATCACACCGTCAGAATTCAGCGTATCAGAAAACCCTTATACATAGATTTCAAGCTCATATCTTCAAAAATCTACAACTTTGTATTTTTGCCAAAAGAAAAATATACTAATATAAAAGTTAGTTATGTAAGTTAATTTGTAAAGACATCCATTTAGCAAAAGAAAAGTAAAATTTTTATACAAATAAAAGCTGCATTAACTAAAAAACGATCAGAAATTAAATAAAAAAAACAAGTTTTTTAAACTGAAAGTAAGGAGCGACATTAAAACTTAAAACGAACAGAAATTATTCCGTATATGAAAGGGGCTGTCCCCTCCTCAACGCCTCGCTCTTTACGCTAAAGTTTTTTATTGTTTTAAAAAATAAAGTTGTGAGACAGAGTCAAACTTTAGCGTAAAGAGCGAGGCGTTGAGGAGGGGACAGCCCCTTTCATATACGGAATAATTTCTGTTCGTTTTAAGTTTTAATGTCGCTCCTTACTTTCAGTTTAAAAAACTTGTTTTTTTTATTTAATTTTAGTGTCAAGGGAGAGTCCTGCCCATTTGCACTTAATAAATACTTTCGAGGGGGAGGTAAACACTTGGGTTATTCACATTAAGTTGAAAAGTATTTTGTCGACTTCACAAAGCCCTTCTTCATGAAGGTCATAGACAGTTCCTTGATAAGAGATTCAGTCTCTAGTTTTGGGTGATAAAACAGTGGTTTGTCAGCTTGAAAAGCTACATTGAATTCAGTAAGCAACCCAATGCAAAGGCAACAAATTCAGACATGTACTTCATGACTGGGTTCAGATTTGTGTATACATGCGTTGCCCTCAGGCGGCTTGATGCTGCGGTGAGTAGATAGTAGTAGTAGTAGTAACAGTTTTATCGTAAACAGCAAGGTATTGAGGAGGGGGCAAGCCGTCATATACGGAATAAATATGTCAAAATTAGCATACAAATTTTGTTTTAATTTTTCATATACGGTGAGCCAAATTCGGATCTGCATTAGTTGAAAAACGTTAAAAAACTAAATTAAAGAAATAATTTTTTTTCTAACTGAAAGTAAGGAGCAACATTAAAACTTAAAACGAACATAAATTATTTTTTAATTGTTTAAAAAGTAGAGTTGTGACAAAGAGTCAAACTTAAACATAAAGAGTGAGGCGTTGAGGACGGGACAACCCCTTTCATATACGGGATAATTTCTGTTCGTTTTAAGTTTTTAAGTCGCTCCTTACTTTCAGTTACAAAAACTTGTTTTTTTTATTTAATTGCAGATAAGAACTTGAAACCTCTATAGAATAGGAAGTTATTCACACTCATTAGGCATTTCAATCATAGGCAGCGCAATAGCGCTGCCTAAGTAAAGAACAATGTTGGCACAATGTATTATTTATTTTCTTCCATACCAGGGCACTTCGTATTGAAGGAGTTGTCGTAGAAACTTGGAAAAGGGCTCATTCGATGGAAATGGGATCGGCTAGTGCCCTTTGCAATAATCTAAAATGATTAGAGAGCAAGTAACCCCCCTCTCACGCCCACCATTTCCCCAAACACATCCAATCAAAATTTTAAGATATTTCTTTTGTTCAACGTAGTTGAAAGTTCTGAAAATAACACCTTTGAGCAGGACAATCGCCCCCACAGTCTTCAGGGCAAGGTTTATAAGTTATGCCCTGGGGGCATATAAGGTTGTCATTGAAATCTTTGTTGTAGAACCTTGAAAAAGGGCCCATTCGATTGGAAATTCAAAGAGCTAGTGCCCTTTTTAATAGTCGAAAGTCGAAAGTGAGTGCACGTCGTGCACTTTAGACCAGGGCACTTCTTATCGAAGTAATTGTTGTAGAAACTTCGAAAAGGGCTCATTCGATTGGAAATTGGAGTGGCTTGAGCCCTTTTAAATAGTCGAAAGTGATTAGAAGGCAACTACTTTAGAGATAGCCATTTTGTTCACCATAGTTGAAAGTTCTGGAAATTAGGTTTTGATGATGACAACCCCTCCCCCTCAGAGCGCTCAGGGCAAGGGTTACAAGTTATATAGGGTTACCAGTAATAAAAACCTTATATGCCCCCAGGGCATATAAGGTTTTTATTGAAAGCTTTGTCTTAGAAACTTAAAAAAGGGTGCTTTTGATTGGAAATTCAAAGGGCTAGCACCCTTTTTAATAGTCGAAAGTGAGTGCACTTCGTGTGCTTTAGACCAGGGCACTTCTTATCGAAGGAGTTGTCGTAAAAAATTCGAAAAGAGCTCATTCGATTGGAAATTGGAGTGGCTTGTGCCCTTTTTAATAGTCAAAAGTGACTAGAAGGCAACTAAGACCCCTTCCACGCCCACCATTTCCCCAAACACATCCAATCAAAATTTTGTTCGACGTAGCTAAAATGTCCAGAAATAATGTTTTTGAGGATGACACTCCCCCCATAGCCCTCAGGGCAAGGGTTGTAAATTATGCCCCTGGGGCATAGAAGGCTTTTTTTTAGAAAGCGTTGTGGTAGAAAATTCAAAAAGGAATCATTCGAGTAGAAATTGAAAGGACTAGTGCCCTTTTTAATATTCGAAAGTGATTGGAGGGCAAGTAACCCTCCTCTCATGTCCACCATTTCCCCAAACATATCTAATCAAAATTTTGAAATAACCATTTTGTTCAACGTAGTTAAAAGGTCCAGAAATAATGTATTTGAGGATGACAACCCTCTCACAGCAAGGGTTCTAAGTGATGCCTTGGAGCATTTAAGGTGTTTATAGAAAGCGTTGTCGTAGAAACTCAAAAAGGGATCATTCGATTGGAAATTGAAAGGGCTAGTGCCCTTTTTAATAGTCGAAAGTGATTGGAAAGCTTCACATTTTTTTTAGTAAAGATCGATGTGGGTACATTGTATTATTATTTTTTTTTCTTTTGTTTAGACCTGGGCACTTCGTAGCGAAGGAGTTGTCAGAAGGAGGAAGGCTCATTCGATTGAAAATAGAAAGGACTAATACCCTTTTTTATAGTCGAAAGTGATTGGAGGGCAACTAGTCCCCCTCCCCCGCCCCCCCTCCCATTTGCCCATTATGTTTAAAAATAAATGTTGTCTTAGGATTAAATCCAAATGCATTGTGTTAATGATTATTCCAAATAAGTCATCTCAGCAATATCCCAATGACCGACTTAGGGTATTGTGTTTAAACTTTGGGGGCTACTTATGCTCTTAATATTTAACCAAATCAAAATAGCGTAAGTGTATCCAAGCCATCAAAGAAAGTAAATAGATTTTTTTGCGAATGGTATCAAGTTTTCTATTTCAGGTCAAGTAAAGGAGGTTTGAAACTAAATTAAACACTCCTATTTGTGTCCAGATTTTCAAAAGGATGTATGTTGTTAAAAATTGCTGAAAATTTTTCTCCAGCAAAAAAATAGCAGGCCAAACTATAAAGTCTTAAAAAACGAAAAATTTAAAGTATTATTTTCTTTTTCCCTGAAAAAACAATGTCAATATAAAACGATCTGAAATTAATTAAAATAAACTTTTTCACAAAATAAGTGTTTCAAAGAAAAGTAAAGAACTCCATTAAACCAAAAATGAGCAAAAATTAAATCATAGAATCTACCAAGCGTGAAACTACCACAAATCAGCATCGATAAATAAATGAAACCCAAAACGAACAGAAATTACGATAAATAATCGAGTCAAACTCAAAACGAGTAGAAATTAACATGAGTAGGGCTCAAAACCCCCTATGCCTTCCCAAGGCCATAACATAATTTGCACTTTACTGAAAAATATACAAATAATGTGCATTGTCAGTTTAATGTACACATACTGATATTTAGTAGTCAAAATATTAATATTATTTGATTTATTAAAGTTATAAAGGTAAAAACAGTAGACACAAAATTTCCATTTTCCAAAAAGTAAGAGTAACGCCATCTATATTGAGGTGCCGTGAATTGGGAAATACCTCTATCACTTCTTGCGGATGGTCCCAAATGGGAATAAAATCGTTTTTATCTCTTCTTTTTTTATTGCATACAGTTAGACATAAGCAAACTTTTTTTTTTTTTAATTCGATCCTCTCGAGAAAAATAAACTTCAAAATCTTGGAAGCTGCCTGCTGTTTACAAATTTCCTATAGATTTGATCAGACCAACCGTCATGACTTCAAATTTCGCTCCAATTTGATGAATCGTTGTTGTGATTCACCGCAACATCGATGAATGAAGGAAACACGAAAAAATCAAAAGAGTAGTGTCATTCAATTCCCTATTCGACTGTTTTTCCAAATAGAGCCTTCCCTACTGTGACAATTATGCGCCCCTCCGAGTAAGGCCAGATATAGCCTTAGGCTATATGCAAACTTCACAAGAAAATATCATAAAAACACAATTCTGACTTTATAATATGCAGAAGATTTCTAATAATCAGACTTTGAGGGTCCCTTCCATTCTAATCCACGTTTTTCTATTGTTTTCTTGGATGTTTCAGAATTGTATATTTAATCGTGATGTTTCCTAATATTTTGAAAATTTATGTCTTTCTCAAATTTTGTAATAAACACTTAATTGAACAAATCGAGAAGGTCCAAGAAAAACCTAAGCTGAAAGTTATTACAAAATTGAAAAACGCGAACATTTCAAATAAAGGAAAATGCATTAATGAATAATATTATTTCCAACGCAAGGACCTTAGATATCAAGAAGCGTCTTTAATCCAATATTCACACATACATACAACAATATGTTACTTTATCCCTCCCCACCTTATACAACAATAGGTTACTTTAGTCCCCCTCTCTAATATGTAAATATATAGCCAGAATTATACTATTATATAAACTAAACTACTAAAGTATTAGAGGTACTTGTATGTTATAGCGCCTATGTATATAGTAGCTAAGAAGAACCGGTTTCTTCGTTAGTTTCTTTCAGCTCAGCATGAGGCAAACAAAGACAAGTGACATAATAGATGGGAAATATATAATTTGGGCTTCATATTTCCACATTAGAATGGGTTGGGGTAAAGTATTTGACAGTGTGAAGATAGCAAGCAATTCTTACTTCATAATATGCAGAATAATTGTACCAAACACGTAGACCCGCTATACTTTACCACCGCCCCACACCCCTCTAATGTGCAAATATATAGCCCAAATTCGTTATTAAAGTCTAATATTTTCAACATATTTTATAATACTTTTTTAGGAACGACCGTCAGAGAAACAGGTTTTACTTTCCACTTAGTTTCTATATACATAGGCGCTATAACATAGGCACTAATAAATAAAGTTCAAATAGGGATAAAATCCTGTTAATAGACAGTGATAACTTTCACAAACAGGGATAAATTTCACAAAAATACTAAAATTTCGGTCCCATATGCAGTGACCGTCATCAGTAGTAAAACTAAACTAAAACAATTAAAAACAATAGTTTATATACGAAATAAAATGAAACTTTATATTGTTTAATAATCCAATTCTTTTCCAAGCAAAAGCGGAAGCTAATCTCTTTGACCTTCTTGGATTCAGTTCACTAGCGTTAAATGAACTAACACTTGGACAGAGTTTAACTTTATTGGGTGAATTGAACTTTACTCTATCAAATTTTAATAAATTATCGTAAATAGAGTTCAAACCAAATTCACTCGTTACACGATTTAAAGCTATATTCCTGAATAATTTTTTTTATGTAGTTTTGTTTTATTTCATATATAAACTATTGTTTTTAATTGTTTAGTTTAGTTTTACTACTGATGACGGACACTGTATATTTGATCGAAATATTTAGTATTTTTGTGAAATTTATCACTATTTGTGAAAGTTATCACTGTCTTTTAAAAGGATTTTATCCCTATTTGAGCTTTTATTTATCGTCATGGAAAGGCATTGTGGTGTCCGAAATTAACATAGGCGCTATAACGGACAAGTACCGTATCATATTTTCATCAAATTCCGGTACATTTCAATAGGATTAACCTAACTTCACTTCTTGAGTATGTACTGGCTAATACGGAAGTACCGAAAAATGTCACAAGTCAGTTTATTTGAGCAAGTCTTGTAAAAATATTTTGCATAATCTGGGAAGCCATAATTTTTGTTCGTTTTAATATCTAACTTGCTGCTGTCACTCACCAAGGGAATCACCATTTTTGGGTTTAATATTTCTGATCGTTCTATCTTCCATGGGCAGAACATTGCGATTACTGCTTAAAAGTATTATTATAGCATTTTCTTGCATTATCAACTATAATGTTGCATAAAAACTGTATTGGGGCTTGCAACCGCCGTCAAAATAGTTTGCGGAATAACTTATATACTTACTCTGCTAATCCTTACAATTCAGAGATTAAGTTTCACCTATTATATATTCAACAAAAGAATGGTAGGCCATCCTCTGAACTGTCACAAAAACTCAATAGCATAACGGACACATTCGTCGCATCAATTTACAAGATGTAATCCTATACTTTGAAAAACCTTTAAATATGATATTTGAGCAATATTGGATCGTGTGCAGTTTTTGCATTAGAATTCAGGTTCTTACAAAGCCTCGTAAACATGTCAACTTGATTGGAGGGCTAGGAAGGGTCCTTATTTATTTCTCCGGTTCCGATCGGGTTTCAAAGCTAGGACTATAGGCCTACAACCCCCTGCTAGGATGAATGAAATAGGCTGAGAGGCTAATGATAGTTATATGTTTGCTAATTTCAGTATATGACGCAAAAAGAACTCCGCAGGTAGGAGTCCCCCTGTGGTCATTCCAAAAAGGACAATTTAAACGGATCTCAAAAGGACAATTGTAAAACACAAAAGGTAATTCAGTTTTTTTTTCTTTTTTTGAAGGGAAATATGCCGGCATAAGCTAGTTCTGTCCCTTTAATCGACATCTTTTTTCGCTTTTTCTTTCTTCTTTATTTAATATCAAAACAGGCCCATGCACAGCAATTTATTGCGGATGTTGAGGCAACATTGCAGGTCGGAGGGGGGGGGGGTTAAGGCCAAACAGGTGAAATATATGATAAAGTAGGGAGCTACAGGAAAGGGCCTCGCAATTTTGAGATGCCAAAGGGTGTCACGAAGGTCCTCCATGTGCACCTGCCTGGAGTAAAGCAGCCTGGAGTAATAATTGTGCCGGAAAGTGTTTGATTGGAGGAGAAGACTCTGGGTCGTCTTCTTCTTCTTTTTTTAAACTGCGACGCAACTATTTTATACAATATCTGGTACTAGTGCATTAGATGGTCACTTCTATATACTAATGACAGACGAAACCCGCCAGACTAGTTATTTCTCAATAGCGGTCTCTTGAAATGGAATGCAAAGAGTAGTTTCCATTACGTTTACGATATTTAAACTGTTGTTTTTTGGGGTTTAGGGGGGGGAAACATACCTAGGTTAGGTTACGTATTTAATATATTCTATGCTTTAACCCCCCCCCCCCTAATGTGCGAATATATAGCCCAAATTTGTTTCTAAACTAATATTATATATTCATCCTATTTTATTGTATTTCAGTAGCATTAACCAAACTTGGCTTTTTAGAAGTGACCATCTAATGCACCAGTACCCAATTTCTTTGGAAGAAAGCCTCTGCCAGATTAAAAAAAAGTTGCATAAAATAAAAATAAATTTTTATCAAATGCTAATAATTTATAATGTCGAAACCCTTCAAGCTGGCAGAAGAGGCACGGGGTTTTAGGGTAGGGCCCCTAGGGTTTTAAGGGTTTTTAAGGAACGGTTGTTGGAATTTTCTTCTTTTTTGTAGAATTCGCATGTTTTTTAGTATGGGACTGGGGATGTGATAGCTTTTAGGCACCCAATAATCCTCCTGAATGGAGGTCCTCTGAAATAAGTTCCGACATGTGTCTGGTGAAAAACTCCTATATATCAATGTTTGGTTCTCACTTTGTCCAAAGGTCAAAATCCCATAGTATTTGAATGCAAATTGAACTCCTGATAAGAGGTCTTTTAGTCATCATAGAAAAAACAGACAAAACTTAGTCAATGGGAAAACATAGTACTTTAGTGCGTTGGTTCTCAGCCTGCGACATGTATACCTCAGGGACATTATACAAATATATACATAATGCAAGCTCCTATTTTCTCTATTTTAAAGCATTTTGGGACATAATAAGGCCAAGCACTTTTCCCTGGATCCACCTCAGTACTTACTCAATGATGAATTGCGCCATTTCCGTTCTCCCTACCGAAATCCAATACAATGTTTCCTACTCCATGTGGCGGTAATACTGCTTGTTCCCGAATCTTAAAACCAATTGAATCACTGCTTATATACTTACTAAAAAAACAAGTTTTTTTAACTGAAAGTAAGGAGCGACATTAAAACTTAAAACGAACAGAAATTATTCCGTATATGAAAGGGGCTGTCCCCTCCTCAACGCCGCGCTCTTTACGTTAACGTTTTTTATTGTTTTAAAAAATAAAGTTGTGAGACACAGTCAAACTTTAGCGTAAAGAGCGAGGCGTTGAAGAGGGGACAGCCCCTTTCATATACGGAATAATTTCTGTTCGTTTTAAGTTTTAATGTCGCTCCTTATTTTCAGTTAAAAACAACTTGTTTTTTTATTTAATTTCTGAACGTTTTTGAATTAATGCAGCTTTGATTTTGGTTCACCGCACATGAATAATTAAAACGAAATTCGCATATTAATTTTCCTTCTTTTTGAGTAAATGGCTTTCTAAAAATTTTGTTCTGACGTAACTTACGAATTAACTTACGTAGCGAATTTCTATATTTGTATGTTTTTATTACGTATATTAGGGAGTTCTATGGAGTTCTGTACTTTCAAAAGAGCTATCTATTCTAATTAAACGGCCTTTGTGATTCAGGGGTTTGTGATTCGATCAAAATTCGAACTTTAGCGTAAAGAGCGAGGTATTGACTAGGCGGCAAACCCTCTAATATACGTAAATCATTTCTGTTCGTTTTAAGTTTTAATGTTGCTCCTTACTTTCACTTGAAAAAAACTGATTTTTTTATTTAATTTTATGATCGTTTTTTAAATAGTGCTGGGAAATCTGACGGCCCCTATCATAGAAATTTTCCTTTCCCCAAGGAAACATCCTCCATGGACAGAGTCTTCCCCGTAACCCCCACTCCGACCTCCTCCCCCACCAGAAAGAAATTCCTCCTCAAAACGCCTGTATACTTCCCAATAACCAATATTATATGTAAACAATGGGCAAAGTTTATAACTTACAGCCCTTCCCCTGGGAACTGTGGGGGATTAAGTCATCCTCAAAGACATATTAATTAGATTTTCGACTATGCTGAACAAAATGGCTATCTCAAAATTCTTATTGGCTGACTTTGGGAAAAATGAGCGTGGGAGGGGGCCCAGTTGCCCTCCAATTTTTTTGTCACTTAAAAAGGGCACTAGAACTTTTAATTTAGGCTCGAATGAGCTCTCTCATAACATTGTGGGACTACTGGATCGATCGATCACCCCTAGAAAAAAACAACAACAAATAAACACGCATCCGTGATCTTTCTTCTGGCAAAAATTACAAAATTCCACATTTTTGCTGATAGTAGCTTGAAACTTCTATTGTAGGGTTCTCTGATACGCTGAATCTGATGGTGTGTTTTTCATTAAAGTTCCATGACTTTTAGGGGTTGTTTTCCCCTTTTTTCCAAAATAATGCAAATTTTCTCAGGCACGTAACTTTTGAGGGGTAAGACTAAACTTGATGAAACTTATATATTTGAAATAAGCATAAGAATATGATTCTTTTGATGTATCTATTGGAATCAAAATTCCTTTTTTTAGAGTTTCGCTTACTATTGAGCCGGGTCGCTCCTTATTATTTACAGTTCGTTACTTCGAACTGTTTGATAATGTGATATGTGGGTATTAGGGATGAGCCAGTGGCACAGGGCCATATCCAGGATTTTTTCTCGGGGGGGGGGTGTATTTTCTTAGGGGAAAAATTTCCAAAATAACTTAAAAGTGCATCAAAAACTTGTTTATATACCTTTTTGTTATGTTTCTACGAGTTGAACAAGCATTTGGGGAGGTGTGGATTAAACTCCTGACCCCCCCCGCTGAATACAGTCTTGCAGCGGGGTTACGCGAAATAAAATTGATAATGACAGAAACTTGGCCACCGCCCTAAAACTAGTGTCAAAGCACAATGGGTAGTTCTCTACCAGCCGTTTCAGTTTTGATGCTTTCTGTCTAATTCTTGTATTTAGATAGAATGGTTATAAAATGGTAAATATAGAAATTATAAAATGGTTGTCAGAGGGTTATCAAGTAGGGTAATGAGCTAAATCAAAAGTTTTTTTTTATAGGGGAAGGGGGAAGTCGGTTACTTTAAATTATTCCACGGGGATATTCCTCTTATTAGTCCCGGCCCCTACCCGTTTTTAATTTAATTGACTGTTCTTAAGGACTTGGTCTACTTGGCCTCTGAAAGGTTCATAAGTAGTGTAAATATAAGAAAAAGAAAGGTTTATATTTAATGCTGGTTGTCCAGTAAGGGGTAAGACAGTGAGTATTTGGAATGAAACAACAAAATGGGTGTTTGATATTATTTGGACAATTGAAATCCCATTCAGGAATTAAAATATCTACTCTTCGATGGGAATAAAATTAGTTCTATATTATTGGAAACTTTCTCGTTAATCCAAACTTGTTGAGTCAGTCACGAATCTCCATCATTAATTCTCATCTTCATTAAAGGCACGGACTCTGGCTTAATTTTTAGCGTCCATCTTCAGCTAATGATACTCCCTAATTCCAGAAGCCCCCCAATCAGCTTCTGCTTCTTTATTAAAACTTCCGGTGAATTAGCTGAAGTTTATAGTTAACACAGGACACTAAATACTGGCATTAACGGTTTTATTCATTCAACAAACAGCAACATCCAATTAACATTTTTCTGAGTTTAACTTAATTTCTCGATTCCTTCGCACAGCGGGAGGCGCCACTTTAGATGCGCCATTTTATCCTTCGTTGAGTTTTGCCTCCTTTTAAATCACTCAGTATGAATAAGGGTCTTAAAATGCCGACAGGTCGGGATCGTCAGCTCCCTTATATAATAATTGAATGAGACTTACTATGCGCAATACCGAAATATTGATTTGTACCAAATTGAGCCTAGATGAAGTGAGCGCCATTTCAAACAGTTCGTGGTAACGAACTGTAAGTAAGGAGCGACCCGGCTCAATGGTAACCGAAACTCTAGAAAACGGTATTTTGATACAAATAGATACATAAAAAGAATCATATTTTAATGCTAATTTTAAATATATAAGTTTAATCCTACCCATCAAAGTTTAGGTGCCTGAGAAAATTTGGCTTATTATCGAAAAAAGGGGGAAAGACCTCATAAAAACTATAAAATCTTAATGGAAATCACACAATCACATTCAGTGTATCAGAGAACCCGACTGTAGAGGTTTCAAGCTCCTATCTACAAAAATATGGAATTTTGCATTTTTTGCCAGAAGAAAGATCACGGGTGCGTGGTTATTTGTTTTTTTTTTTTTTTTTTTTTTCAGGGGTGATCGGATCGACCCAGTGGTCCGAGAATATCGTGGGAGGGCTCATTCGAATGGAAATTAAAAGTTCTAGTGCCCTTTTTAAGTGACCAAAAAAATGGAGGGCAACTAGGCCCCCTCTCACGCTCATTTTTTTCCCAAAGCAACCTGATCAAAATTTTGAGATAGCCATTTTGTTCAGCATGTTCCAAAATATAGCAAGTATGTCTTTTAGGATGACTTAATCCCCCGAAGTTCCCGGGGGGACGGCTGAAAGTTATGAACTTTACCCAATGTTAACATATAGTATTGGTTATTTGGAAGTATACAGACGTTTTCAGGGGAGATTTTTCCTGGTAGTGGGGGGGATCGGGGGTTATGCCGGAGGATCTTTCCATGAAGGACGTTTTCATGGGGGAAGGGAAATTGCTATGAAGGGGACGCCGGGATTCCCAGCATTATTTAAAAAAAGATCAGAAATTTAATATAAAAAAACAAGTATTTCAACTGCAATAGCAGCAACATCGAAACTTTAAACGAACAGAAAACATTATATATATAATTCGGTTCACCCCGTAGGCAATGCCTTGCTCTTTAAGCCCGAGATTTTTTATTACTTTCATTATAGATATTTATTATAATTAATGGCTTTGTTATTAAGCAGTCATTTTTAGAGAACTGTAACAAAATTCGAACTTTCGCTTAAAGAGCAAGGTATTGACTAGGGGGCGAACCCACTAATAAACAAATTAAAAATATATGGATATAGAAGTTCGTTACGTAAGTTAATTCGTAAGTTACGTATATTTATTACTAATAAAAACGTTCGTAAATAAAATTAAACAAGTTTCGAGAAAGCTATTTAACTAAATAAAAGTAAATTAATATGAAAATTTTGTTTTAATTATTCATGTGCGGTGAGCCAAGATCAAAACCTGCATTTATTCAAAAACGTCAAAAATTAAATAAAAAAAACAAGTTTTTTAAACTGAAAGTAAGGAGCGACATTAAAACTTAAAACGAACAGAAATTATTCCGTATATGAAAGGGACTGTCCCCTCCTCAACGCCTCGCTCTTTACGCTAAAGTTTGACTCTGTCTCACAACTTTATTTTTTAAAACAATAGAAAACTTTAGCGTAAAGAGCGAGGTGTTGAGGAGGGGAAAGTCCCTTTCATATACGGAATAATTTCTGTTCGTTTTAAATTTTAATGTCGCTCCTTACTTTCAGTTTAAAAAACTTGTTTTTTTTATTTAATACGCACTAGAATCTGTCATGCAAGCCCTTTTCTTGACACTAGTTAAAAAAAAATTCAAAGAAAAGTAAAAAGCCATATTACAACCGGAATAGAACAAAAAATTAAACAAATATTAGAAGTCAAGATTAAAACAAGCAGATATGACAATAAATGAATAAATGAAACCTAAAACGAACTGAATTTAAATTTGATAATCATGTTAAATTTAAAAATAACAGAAAATAATAGGGATGAAAAGATGAAAGTAGAACATTATAGAACCACGGCGAGAAAAAGAGTGCTGAGATTTTTTTAATGCTGAACTCAGGGCCGGATAAAGAGCGATTGGAACAATTGTGCCCAATCAGGCCCCGCGTTTCAAAATGGCCCCGCCATCAAAATGAATTTTTTTTTATTGTAAACTTTTCTGAAAAATTCCAGTAAGCGTTGTGTCTGGAGAGAGATCATTTTCCAAGCTAAAACCAATTAAAAATTATATGATACCAACAATTAATCAGGAAAGATTAAATAGTTTAGCAATTATGTCGATTGAAAGTGAAGACGCAAGGAAAGTAGATTTTCGAACAGTTTTAGAAGAATATATATATATATATATATATATATATATATATATATATATATATATATATATATATATATATAAGAACGATTACTCAAACAACGGCAATTGAAATGCGATAAAAAGTTTTATCATTCAAAAATATAAAAGGTTCTGAATGTGAATGTCATTTCAACAATAAAAATTTTAACCATATTAACAATATTTGTTGTCCCACATTAAACCTTAGATCATTATGTAAATGATGCTCAAACAGAACGAATATATCGAAGTAACAAACTTTAATTTTATTAAAAAGTTATCGTTTATCTAAGGAATATGAGGAATTTCAATAACTCCAGGACCTGTTTGGATGAGAGGAGTTTAGGCAATGATAAATAGTAATTTAATGAAAGTGAAACTTTTAATTGGAAGCCAGAATTAAAACTAGTGAAAAGAACAAGGATCAAGCATAACCAAGAAAACTTAGATATAAATGCCAAACGCTGAACATTTATGCCTTGCTTCTGGGACTTTCCTCAGCGATAGATAAAAAGTAAAGCACAAGGAATAAGAATTAAAAAGAAGAGATAGAAGACATTTCCTACAGTGTAAGAAGTCCTAAAATGTAGAAGGGACTCCAGGAAATAGCTCTTGGTGGTCATGATCCCCCTACATTTACATCTTTTGCGTCGTTGAGCATGTTAGTATAATCTTTCCTATTCCAAGGAACAAGACAAAACTTGTTCCTGTTCTTGTTCTTTTCCCGTAATTAAACTAGCCAAACTTTTCTTCGATTTTCTCGATTTCCTCTATTCCAAAACGTGTTCTTCTTCCATGTTTTCAGCAGTTAAACGGTGAAAAAAAAAAAAAAAAAAAATGAACGACAAGCCTCTGTTTCCTGCTGAGTAGGGTCCTTGGAGCTAGGGCTGAAACATTCAAATTTTGACATTTCTTTCCAGTTTGTGGCTTCTTGCAGGAATTAATCAAAGCAGTAAAATAGAGACAGGTGGCTATATTTGAGCATTTTGACCTATTCTTGGGACCCTCCTAAGCAGCAAACCAAAATTAAGGCAAATGATCAAAAAGTTAAAAAGAAAAAAAGGAAAGTAAGAAGCAAAAATGAAAGTCAAATTATGTAAGAAATCAACAAAGGATTTTCATTTGCTGCTATTTATGAGCTCCTCAAGAGCCGAGCCAAGATATTTAGCTCTTTTTTTATCTCCTTTTGTAGACCCTGCACTAGGCATATATTCATACATATCTAGCATTTTGCAAATCCAGCTTGAATACAAACGGAATAAAATTCAGTACTATCAGTTCAAAGATGGTGGTGCCATCTTGAAACTTTGTATTTGTAACTGTTTTATAGCTTATTATGTTTCTGTCAACTAAAATAATTTACAAAAAATTATTATTCAATTAAACAGAGGATACTTTGGCTGCGTAATTCAGTGGGCCTTCTGTTATACTGCACGAGTTTAATCGGTAGATAGAAAAATTAAAAAATTCTTTCATGCTTTTTTTGTTCCTGTTTTTTTTTCCTTGCTGTTATTAAGGACTATTTTTTCTACAAGAAAAGTTTTCAGACAGCCAAATAATGATGAAAACTATTTTCGTAAAAATTGTCCCCATGTTTAGTTGGAATGTTATAAGGGCCAGATGACTAGGAATTCCTCAATCCCACATCAACTCCACAATTTCTATATCAAATACTGGTTCCAAGAACATTATTTTAATACAAGGTGGCACAAGAGAAGACTGCATTGCGAGGGAGAGGTGCCACACAGTAAGTTCGTAGTAACCAACAGTAAGTGAGGAGAGACTTGGCCCAAGAGTAACCAAAACTGTAAAAAAAGGAATTTTGATGACAATTAATGCATTAAAAGAATTCACTTTTTATGCTCATTCCAAAAAGTTTAATGATAACCTTCAAAAGCTATGAGCCTGAGAAAATCCGCCTGATGTTCAAAAAAGGGAAGAAACACCCCAAAAAAGGCAAGTGATCTTAACGAATATTGCGACATCAGATTTAGCATATCAGAGAACCCTACTGTAGAGGCTTGAAGCTCCTTTCTGGAAAAAGGTGGAATTTTGTGCTCTTTTTGCCAGATGGAAGATCACGGTTGCGTGTTAATTTGTGATTTTTGTTTGGTTTTCCCCAGGGGGAGATAGTATTGAATTGATGGTTCTAGATCATCGGAAGAGGGCTTATTCAAACGGCAATCAAAACCTCCTCATAAAGTTCTATTGCCCTTTTTAAGTAGCCAAAAAAATGGAGGGGAACTAACCCCCCCTCTCACGCCCCTGTTTTCCTAATGATATGGGATCAAAACTTTCAGATAGCAATTTGGTTCAGTAAAGTTTAAAGAACGAATAACTATGCCTCTTGGGATAACATGATCTCCCACAGTCCCAGGGGAAAGGGATGTAAGTTATTCAATTTGCCAATTGTTCATATATAGTTTTTATTATTGGTAAATACAGGGAAGTTCGGGGGTGGGGGGAGATTCTCATAGGGAAATTTGCTCGGGGGATTTCTGGCATGATTCGAAGAACGGTCAGAATATAAATGTAAAAAAATTTTTTTTTTAATTGAAAGTTAGGAGCAGCATCAAAACTTAAAACGAACAGAATATATATATATATATATATATATATATATATATATATATATATATATATATATATATATATATATATATATATATATATATATATATATATATAGCCAGTGTGGTATAAGAATGTATTTATATATATATATATATATATATATATATATATATATATATATATAGTCAGTGTGGTATAAGAATGTATTTATATGTATATATATATATATATATATATATATATATATATATATATATATATATATATATATATATATATATATATATATATATATATATATATATATATATACGTTCTATACGTGTTCACTATATGTTCTATACGTGTTCACTATGTATGTATACCCTTGGCAGTTCGTCATCATGTGAGAATTGTGCAGTTATTGTTGAGTATGATGAAAAATGTAAATTATGCAATCCATATAAATTACATAGAGGACATGCAGCACCAATTTATATATATATATATATATATATATATATATATATATATATATATATATATATATATATATATATATATATATATATATATATATATATATATATATATATATATATATATATATATATATATATATATATATATATATATATATATATATATATATATATATATATATATATATATATATATATATATATATATATATATATATATATATATATATATATATATATATATATAAATATATATATATATACGTTCTATACGTGTTCACTATATGTTCTATACGTGTTCACTATGTATGTATACCCTTGGCAGTTCGTCATCATGTGAGAGTTGTGCAGTTATTGTTGAGTATGATGAAAAATGAAAATTATGCAATCCATATAAATTATATAGAGGATATGCAGTACAAATTAAAAACTGTAATTCTTGTCTAGAAGAGATTTTTGACTCTCATCCTAGAGGATATCTAAGCTCCAGTTGTCATTATGATAAACGTGATCAGTGGGAGATTACCTATTCTGGTAAGATTGAAAAGAACCCTAAACGAGATTTTAGTTTATTTCTACGAGACTGGTATCGTCGTATTTATAAATTATCTTGGCAGAAAGAATCAGGACTACGATTCAACTGTAGGGGTAACAAGACAATTTGTTTTCTACGTCATCGTTGTGAAGACACGGCTATTAGGACTATAAACCTACTGATTTTTATTTGGCTGTTACAGAGTGTGATTCACTATTTGAAAACACTGTATGGGAAATTGCTTCAAATAGTCGAATTGGAACACTTGAATTTTACGATATGAATGCAAAAATGATCATTGACTATACAAAGAGATACAATAAGAGTGAAGTTACATTGTTCTATAGAAAATAAGACCCTGACTTCGCAGCCAATCAAGATCAATATACAGTGAATTGAAATGAAGTACCAGCATTAGTTGCTCTCGACACTTGCCTATACACGCTAGAACAAGAAATCTAAAGTGGAGAATAAATACATTGCTGTGTTACATTTTTATTAATAAACGAATTTACATACAATTTTAATACACTTTATTCATAGGGACTAAAATCAATATTATACAGGTCTGAGAGTATATTTTCCACCATAAAGTCGTTCAGAAGAGGATTGTCCACGTAAATATTGAGAAGTTTCTCGTAAGTACAACCACGACATACGAAAACGGACTGTAGCTGTGTATAAGAACCACAACCTTGATTTGATAGATCCTGCACTCTCTTCTAGTCTAGAATAATAGGTTCCTCACTACTTTCAATATACCTGTTAACCTATGGTGTGTAGAATGTATATGACAGGCCAATAGGATAGAAAAATATTACATTCTTCGATGTTTGAAGGATGTACAAGCAATGACCTGTCTTTACACTCGATGGACTGCAATTAACAATGATAATGGTATTGTTTGCACATTTAATTTTTTCAAGGAAGTCTAATGGTATACAAGAGGATCTGTATCTGGACAAGTAGGGATCCATATTAAATATGTTGCTTATTTGACTTGTGTTCACGATGCAAGGGATAGTAAAACACTGCCTTCGGAAGTGATTTTCCAAAAGGTTTCAAATTGATTTAACGAGATTAGTGGAATACTCTCAGGTAATTGGTTGGCATATGTGCACTCTAAACGCATGTTCCCCTTTCTTACTATACTCATATCTTGAGTGCCAGACAAGTCCATTACATTGATACCATGTGTTTTAGCGAACATTTCTTCGGTTATACCATTTTGAAATAGTTACGAATCTCGATCTAGGGATTCCATTGTCAACTCATACAGTGTCCTATAGGATTTATCAAAAGATAGATTGTAGAGTGGGATTCCAATTACTTCACATACAAGAGATGAAAGCCCAAACATCATTTATGAGGGCAGCCTGTCCACGATCATACTGCACTAGCACTTTTTACAAATGCCAATGCTAATTTTGATGGACTTTCATCATTGATAAAGGATGAGTCCGTGAAGGTGCGTGAGTCCGTGGCAATATGACGTTGATTGGTGATTGTATGAGGAACAAGTATTTAATATTATTTCCACTAGCTCTCAGTTTTTCCACTACCAAAGCAACAGAACTCATAACCTGCTGTTTTTACACATGAAGTATTGGCGAGGTGAGAGAGAGTATTACGTCAGGATTGGCAGGAAGTTCCTTTCGTAAAATGAAATTGGATGGAGCAAGCGTAAATTTTATATCCACTTTAAATTTGGTGGTAACCATTGGGGTATATTAAATATCTAATGATTTATTTTCCCAAATGGATATAATTCACTAGTTGTAGCATTTTTAAATGCATCTGTACTATCAGTATCTGTAATATATTCATATCCATTGGATGAACCCCTTAATTCCTTGTATGAATTTGGTTTCATCAACATGAACTGTATATAGCTCGTATAATTTGTGAGATTGTTGCTAGTGCTCACCAATGTTGTATTTATGTAGACACCGATTAGTAGAAATAAATTATGTAAGATAATATTTTCATAGGATATTCCATCGGCAAGAATTTGCATAATATTATCGGATTTCTTGACTATCACATGTAAATCTATAAATGTCGAAGACAATTCCATAAAGTAGTCTTCATTGCAATAAATTTGAAGTTGACTCTTATCGGAGAGCGGTTGTTGTGGATAGAATTGTTCATTGTAACCATGTTTTACACTCACATCAACATTTTCTGCATTGAATAGATTTAAAGATGAAATGAGTAAAGGATGGGAATCCTTGTGCTGTAGATATGCCATTGTTCAGTCTAGGAAAACAAATTCTGTTTTGATCTAGCAATTCTCTTCCTTGGGATTCTTCTTCTTATTGTAGTTTTTTCTTCTTTTCTTTGACAAGAAAGATGTCTTTCGTTTCTGACCTGAGTAGAGACTAATGAGTGATGCACTGTTTCTCAACCTTAATAAATCTTTTCCATTTTGTCGAGATTTCAATTACTCGCCAAGGGTTCGTGCACTGGACCTAAGATTTCCCGAAACACTTTTTAAAATCCTTGCCAGAGCCCCAATCGTACAGTGTAGAGGATACAAAATCTGTCGCAGCCGGTACAATTTGTTTTTTAGCAAAGGGTAGTGCAGAGCAAAACATCTTAACAAACAAACTGCCGAGACCATAGCCTGACATTGATGAACGACCTTTGTAATAGTCCATTTCATGGCCCATTTATCTTGGACCAAGAGTATCAACATAGCAGTCTATATCAGGACAACCGAATACCCTTTTTCTATTAGACATCTTGTTATAGAGCGCCAACAACGATGGGTCGAGCTTGTAGGAAGGGAGCATTGCTATTTACAACTCTAGATGTTTCAAAAAGTGAAGCAAAGAGAAATATACAAGTGTCAGAGGAGAAGACAGATGGATAGTCAGCAAAAATAAAACTAGTGTAAAACTAGTTCCAGAACTTTTACCATTGATTATATTGTGTTTAAAACCAAGAACATCTCTTAGATTGTCATTGAGAATAATCTTTTCATTGGCAGTGGGTGAACTAATGTATATCTTGCCCTCTTCCTTTGAGAAGTTGAATTGAAAGGCTCGTTTTTTACGACCGGAAATTCTTTTATTGATAGTACGACCCAAATCATTCATACAACTGAGTTCCTCGTATGGTAATTCCACAAATGGATATTGAAATGAATTGATCTGTTCAATTCTATGTCAATCCCTAGCGAGTGGCCAATCATAGTGTCTAATTTTTATATCATATATGCGATCTTTTCTCAGTATGTCGTATGTATTTTTGAGAATATAGTCGACAAGAGCAACTTCATACTCACCATTGAATTTGATGGTGGGGGAGAGTTTTGTCCGAAATTTTTTATTCAAATCATTGCAGAGTGGATCAGATACATTGGACATGAATGTCACATAGAAATCATTGGGCATTGTTAATGTCTTCAACTGCAACCCAAGAATCAAAATCAGAGTTGTATCTTTTCAATTTGATAGATTTCACCATTATTTTTAACTTTTGTATTTCATAAACCTAAAAACCGCCGAGGACCTTATCATCTTTGGTGTCGCTTAGGCGAAATGTTATGTGTTTAGTGTCTAGGCTTGTTTATACTTTAAAAAGTTCAGTGGACCACACATAATTCCCCTTTTCAAAAAGCTTAGTTGTTGCATTAATTCGAACAGTGTCGCAGAAATTGAATTTTTTCTTCACATTTTTTTTTAACTGGACGAATATTGTTTAAGAGAAGTGTCAAATGTATTTTCACTGTGATGAACTTCCTAAGGGCTAACGTTGGACAGAGATCGATGGGGTCGTTGATTATATATTTGCATGATTTTATCTAAATCACAAATAAAAGCAGCAGTATTTTTCAATATACAATATTTCGAAATTAAAGGTCAAATAGTTCTTATCAATCCTTCGGCCAATACATTCTTTATCGGGCTATGACTATAATATAGCATTGTATTACATTTTAATAACACCTTTTCCACATGTGGATTAACTAATTCCCTACCACGCACTTTGAATGTTTCTATAGTTATCTTGTCACAAGAATACTTTCTATAGCCTGAGCAACTTCAACACCTCTCTTTGACTGCAATAGAATAGCATATGCATAGCGACTTAAGACACTGATTGTAAGTAGAATATATTTGTAGGGTGTACTGTAACGTATTTCACTCTCTTCCAGAGTTAAAATATCTGCTTGCATTATATTCAGTGGGAAAAAGGCTTTAGTTTGTCGATAATGATTGCCACGAACCCTATGATTTCGATGTAGAGTGTAACTCGGCTCATTTTTCAGATACTATTTTGTACTTTTTAAAGTGTTGACACCACCACTGACAACGAATTTAGAAAGTGTTGTGGGGGAACTTAAACATGTTTCAAAACTTCAACCGTTTTGAACGCAAACACGTAGTATAATGACCGCTACTCTTTTGGATACTAGAGGGTAGTGGTGGCTGTGATATCGATGAGTTGATATCAATACGTCTTCACTTTTGTCTAACCACCGGTGTTATGAAATCAATGCTGCTGCTGCTAAGTGTACTAGTATTTTCCAAGATTGATTTAAAATCTTTTTCTTCATCTTGTTTATTAAATGGTGTTGTTGTTAGAGGACTAGTGCTGCTACTATATTCCTTTAATTTCTTTAGAATTTGCTTATTGGTAATAAGACGTTTCGGCAAGTTGAATGTATTTAATGAACTGTATAGATTATTGTCAAATGATAAAAGTCTTTTACGATTTGTAACCATATCATAAATGAAATCAATTAGATTATAACTTTTTCCTTGAATTATAATCCATTTCCCTGTACTATCGAATTCAACTTGACGATCATCATTTTCCAACATGAGATATGTTAATACTCTTTTAATCTGTTCACAATATGAGTGTGGCAGTAGATTTCCAATAGTTGACACCATTGAAGTCAATTCATTCTCCTTTGATTGTGTTGTTGCTGGTGTTCCAGCAGCTGCAGCAGAATTGGAAGAGTTGTTTTCTTTTTTTTGGGGATCAATGACACTTGCATTGACGGGTCTCTCACGATAGGGTTTATTTTTGTCCACGTGACGAAGTGCATCTTGGAGTAAAACTAGCTTTTTATCATCGGCAATATTTTTATCATTAATGAATTTGCTTAGATTGTCCTCAAAGTCTTCGAATGGTGAAAGGACGAGCTCTATTGAGGTCAATTTGTAGGGTTTAGCCATCTAGAGACAACTGTCTACAAGTTCTGCAATTATTGGCAGTAAAAGTGTAAAATGGCTACCCCCGCCTGAAGAAAACGTTTTCTTTTAAAATCTTTTCATTTTTTTGCAAGCAAAGGCACGTACATTGGAACAATATTGCTTTTTCTGTTGTTTAAAACCTTCTGGCAGCTGTACATTGCCCTCGGTTAAATTTAAAAAAAGTTCATATATTAGATTAATAAATTCTTTGTCAACACCATGTTTGAGTATGGCTATTCTAAATTGTGGTTTTGAAGTGTTTAGAATGGAAAATAAATGTCTATTTTCATGTAGTTTCTTCAGTGTCATGATGGCAACTAATAGCCTTTTTTGCTGTTCACCGGAAGATATACTGTAATTTCATTGTCAAAAATATCTTTGACTACACGCAAATTCTTGGGTGTATTCTGATCATGATCCAACATAATGTAGCCATAGGGTTTATTTGTTGCCTGACTGTGCGCTGAAAGTAGAAAATTTGGAGCACCGGGATATATTTGTTTATTGAGACCTATTACATAACATGAACCACGAATAACTATATAGAAAATACAGTAGGTACAGTTTAAAGCATGTGCTCTGATACATTTGCTCGGATAAAACATATCGTATAAAACTAGGGCTATGGAAATATATTCAAGGTGTGAGTGAACAGTAAATAATTGTAGCATTTCTTGAGACCATTGTTCAATGGATTCAGCTAAATCATCAATAATTAGCCAAGAGTTAGGCTCAATACTATTGAAAACATCAAGTCTCCATATGAATTGTATGGGCATAGATGTAGCAGCAGCCTTAGCTTTAATTTGGTTATATGACTCTTGCAAAACACTATAAAAATAGTAGATTTTTTCGTTTTTTCCAAAAACATTTTATTACAATTTTTAATTATTTTAGCTAAAAGTATGGTTTTGCCTGACATTGACGGACCACAGGGAAACGATCTGAATGGTCTTTTAAATTGATACATACTGTTGATCAGTACAAAAATTTAGAATCATATTTTCTTTTATTAGCACTTTTTACAACAACAAGAACAACAACAAGTATTTTTTAATATACACATAAGTATTTTTTTAGAATTTGGCACATATATAATACAGACAATATAAAAAAACAACACTATTTACAGTATACATTTAAAATGAGATACCCCCCACCCCATACCCCGGGGGTGTCCGCTGTGGGTGCCGAAGACTGGGCCGCAAAGCAAGGGGGTCCCGCTGCGGCGGGCCGGGCCGGCCCGGGTCCGGTCCGACCACAAACACACAAACACAACACACACACACACACATAAATATTAATGGAATGTATTAAAGTAAATCTTCTTCCCATCCACCTACCGCCCACCTAGTAGTAATAGTAGTAGTAGTAGTAGTAGTTTTTTTGAATTTATGTTAATTTATCTAGACAGAGTTGTTTTTTATAATCTATATATTCAACTCGATCCGAAATACGGTAGTGTCCATGGGGGAGTACCTTCATAAAATCCTTACCTACATAGACCTCGTCAGATATGGCTGACTTGGCCATTTTCTCTGCTCTAACTGTATAGTTCTTAAATTGTAGAGAACGAATCACCCTGATAATTTTGCTCTTGGTACTAAACTACTTTCCACACAGTTTCTATAGACACTCAAGTCGAAATTATTTTTTAAATAGTGTGTAGGCACACCCTTGCACACCTATTTTATATCTTTATTGTGTGTTTCCACACAGTATACCTTCTGACCGGGGAACAACCCATTGGATATTAAATCGCTCCCCGTCTCCGACTTTAACATCATCAACTGATTTGGGGTCTGGCTTTTCACAAGCTCAGGATAGAGGGACTCATCCCAATTCTTAAAATCCATCCGAGAGCTAATGTGTTTACCATTTTCCAAATCTTTTAATAGGAGGCAATCAGTGTCTCCATAATACACTTGAAATTCCCCCTCCCTTGGCCATTACACCTTACACACATTGTAAAAGAATGACAACATGAGTTTCTTGGAAATTTCTAGTATCGAACTGCCACCTGCAATATTTTATTTAGAACAACATTTCTTTTCTTTCTACGTAGAAGAACCATATTGGAGTCTATGACAGTGAATGTTGTGAAGTTGGGTTTGCAACTATTCGAGCATATTCTTTGGGGCTGGTTACAACGTCAAGTCCTGTTTCGTACGCTTTCATACATTTTCCCGAAGGCTGAATTTAAAATAAGCTTAAAAATTTCTTTTTCCTGTTTGCTTTTTGCCTGTGAACGTTAACTGAAAAACGTGTCAATAAACGTTTTCAAATATGATTTCTGATTGAATTGCAGGGCTCTGTGTATCTTTGTGACCCTGAAACCATTAGCTACCATCCATCGCAATAGCACAGGATGTACAACTGTATTCTGTTTTGGTTCAAGGTCGGCAATTAGTATTTGATTGGAAGGGGTCCAATGCATACCCATATCCTCGACCCAAGACAAATTGTATAGACTAAAAGAGTCCTTGGTCACAGGTCTATTTACGCACAGGAAAACAAAATCTTTTACCGACTCGTGGAGCTCCATTGGCATTTGTCCGTCAATTTCAAAGAACAGTCCTTGTGGACCATTCTCCTCGACAGTGTGAATATAGGGGAAATCTGTGGCATAAGGATTTTCAATCCTTTTGTAATTTCCACACGGTAAACAGCAGTGAGAAATTGCCGAGGGGTATCGGGAATTCATATCTTAAAAAACAGCATTTGACTTTACACCGTCGACAGAGTTCTGCCCAGTTGGATCAGTTTTCGTTACACGGTCCCAGTGAAAAACATACCACCCCGCATAGATTTTTCTGCAAATAAGTGTCGATCCACTTCAGTGATCAGAAACATTTCTTCTCTACTGATTTTTAGAGTTAAATCCATCACCAGGTGTGGAGTTGAAAAATATTAACCTATATTCAACCCAAATTCCAAGTAGATTTTATCAGTGTTCTTGCAGACAATTTCCAAAAGAGTTAATACGTCACTTGCCAAGTATATTTTGTAATAATTCCATCAATTATTACACCCCCCCCCTTGGCCCGAACCCTCTTGGCAAAGTCATATTCGGTGGTGGTGCATTGACTGTCATTAAGTGAATTATATGAAAGCTTCAATGGATGGAAGTTTTTCCTCACTTAGCCGTGAGCTCGAGTTGTAGTAATCATATGCATATTTGCCTTTACAAGTTAATAAATCATACATTTCATCATCTGGAAAGCATTGTTTAAGGAGGGGAATACTATCAAAATTGTCACTTCTCTGTGCTTGAATCAATTAGCTAAGGGATTTGGGAAAGAAACAATAGAAGTCTGAAAAACAGATTTTATTCCAGCAAGGGTGTCCATTATCCATTGTTTTCCATTTGAATTCTAAGAGCAACAACTTCTCAGATGATTTGGGTATAATATTATAGGAAAGAGTTATCTATCCATGCGCAATCTACAACTCCGCCTTCGTGCATACGTGCCATTGCAGATAAATAAATTTCAAGTCATAATTGGAAATGTGAATAAAAACTGGTATAAAGTACTGTTGACTTACGTTTACATTGCACGATTGATGTGCCACTCCACGAAAAATACCCCCCCCTGATGATATTTCCGGCCATAAATGATCGTGGTCGCGGGCTTTCCCTTTACCCCTTTTCCCTTAGACCCTTTCCCTTTACCCTCCTATTCAAATTTTCCCTTACAAACCCAACATATTTTCTTATTTTTAATTGCCAACCGATCCTCTGGCGATAGAATCATAGGATAATGTGTTTTCTGCAACCGAGATATTGCCTTATTCACCGTGATGATTAATTTAGTCTATGCTCTGACCACACAATCTCCCCCTCCAATGTCTCAGCTACATCTAACAGGCGCATAATGTTACTAGAGTCCCTTTGAGCGTGGGAATAAGACACTGCAATAGCTTGATGTTCTTTAATACGATTTGAATTTTATGGCTCGTTCACATCTGTAATCTTAGCCTCACAGTCCAAACTGATCTTATCACTTAACAAAAGTGTATTCTGAAAATTCCTAACCGTAAAATTGCTCTATCACCAGTCACCGTTTCCACAGATTGATAACCATGACGTTTACATTGTTTGATGTGATTCTTTAGGTTTAAATCGCTATGAAATCTGGACAGACACGTTGGACATTAGTAGCGTATCCCACACCCCTTCTTTCTCTAACATTTTTTTTTCTTTAGTATATTATCGTTATGTTTCCTCTTTTCGCATTTTTGTATACTCTGTCATTGTACATTTATTGTATACGACGGGTTTTCAATATATTATATTATTATATTATTATTATTATTATAAATACCTACTAATATATGTAATTGGATTAAAATATGCGATTGAATCTGCGGGTGGTGCGTACAAAAGCCAAACCCAGTGCTTCACTGATTCAATCGACGGAACCCTTACTGGAAATATTACTCCTTTTTTATTACTAAGTGCCCCCTGCTCAAATTCCGTTTCATGTTGCAGCACTATAGCACCAATGTTTAAATGCTCGTTAGCCCGTTCAAAAATATCTATTCCTCTGAGTGTTACAGGAAATTTACCTGTTAAACCACTGAAATCTACTCCGGGGAAATCAGATTCCTCTTTCCAATTAGCTGCCCAGTCGTCCAATTTTGACTTAGTAGCATTCTCTCTCAAGGGTTTGATGGCCGCTATAAGAAACGCGTACATGTAACACTGCTGCCATGTCTCTAAACAGATCCGTTGCACACACTTACATCCTTCTAAATCTGGATTATATTTTAATATTTTCATCCTATTTTATTTCATTTCATTAGCATTAACCAAACTTGACTTCTTTCGTGCGTTATATATAATGCATAAGTACCATGTTTCCTTCAGAAAAGCCTAGAGAACAGAATGGCACAAAAAAGCATAAAATCTTGTAGATATTATAGAAATTATGTTTCTAAAACCAGGGCCAATGAAAAAACAGAGAAGGCTAAAACCCAGAATTAAGGGGGGATAAATTGTCAAATTTAGATAGCTGGGTAGGCTACAGACCCATCATATAACCTTCAAAATGTTATAAGCTCTAGAAACAAGGGATATATAGGCATAAAGGCTTGATAACACAGTCCCGGTATATAGGCTTAAAATTTTCTTCAAGCACCATTTTCATTGTTAGCTAAACTAGCGTAGGCCCAACAAATTAATATGATCAACGACAAAGGTACCTAGGTTACATCGTTTTCTAGGGGGGAGGGGATTTAAGAGGGGAAAACGGTACCTAGGTAAGGTTAGGTTACGTTAGATATTTGATATATGTTATGCTTTACCTCCCACCCCTAATGTGCAAAGGTGCCAGCCCTCATCCTCCAAATAATTAGTAGTATGTACATATTGAATTTGCGTACGCCCCCGTACATCTCCATGTTATTTGCGTACGCCCCCGTACCAAACAGGTTTTTCTTTTATAACCTTATAATTTAATTACGCCCCCGTAAAAAACATGTTTTTCTTGTAGAAAATTATACTTTATGTACGCCCCCGTTCTAAACAGGTTTCTCTTGTAGATCATTATAATGTAAGTACGCGCCCGATCTAAACAGGTTTTCTGGTAGAATCTTACACTTTACGTACGCCCCCGTACCAAACAGATTTTTCTGGTAAAACCTTATACTTTGCGTACGCCCCCGTACCAAACAGGTTTTTCTGGTAGGTATTCTATTCTAGAGGTCATTACACCTTTGCCAAGGGATTTACGCAATTTAAGGACAAGTTGTTCTGACGTAGATTTCTAGTTCATGATATACAAGTTTTTTTTTAGGTTAAATCTGTGGTCATTCATCTGTAAGTTGATTAGTAGGTTTTTTTTTAAACTTGGCTAATAGGTTTTTAAACCTATTACTACGAACGCTACATACATTCCATTTTTGGAACTAGGAGCGAGATTGTGTGATGCTATCAGACTGGTTTCGTTTCATGGGTTCATTAATAGAAGGACTAATGTTTTTGAAAAGGGTAATTACTTCTTTAGTTTACGAGATTTGCGAATTTTTTGCGAAAAGGTATTTGCGTAAAGGTATTGCGATGGTTAAGAATGCCTCATGGGTAATTAAAGAATGGGATGCTTGCATCAACAATACAAAGAATATGCTCAGATACTTAATAGATTTGACGCCTACAAGAGACATTGGTAGAAGGTATTCAATAGCTTAATTGAAAAGTAACGATAGAATGACATTGTTACTTGACCTAGCTTTACCTCGCCGATGTGGTCTGTATAATACACAAGTGATGATTTGCACAGTGTTGTAAATTTTAAATAGTTTAGAAATAAAAAAATTAACAAGAAATGGCTGAAAAGTGTTTTGAGGGAGTTGAGTTGCACGAGGGTTCAGTTACTTGCGTATTCTGTTACACGGGTATTTGTTAATTGGGGTCGAGTAGCTGGGTGGTTCTTTTTTACTGGGTTTCGGTTATACTGGGGTTCATTTACTTGGGGGGGTTCAGTTGTACGGGGTTTCGGTTATACAGGGGTTCAGTTACATGGGGGGGGGGGTTCAGTTATTTTTTCTGATTTTGTGTGTTTTCGCAAGAAAATAACTGGTCTTTTTGCAAACTTAGCCATAGCTACCTGAAACTTTGCATAAATATCTTCATTTTTAATCTAATTGCATAGCTACTAAAGGAACATTGAACATTTTTTCTGATTTTGTGTGACCACCCGGCACCCCAAAGACTCCTGAGCCTCCATTATAATACTTTTTAAGGCTTGATTATATCTTTTCAGAACAAATTATTATTTTAGGGAATTATTTCGGTGAAACAGTTAGAGAAATTTGAACGGTGTTGTGAGATCCCTTACCACAACCCCAAAGGGCTTCGATCCCCCCAACCCAACCCCAAAGGAAGCTCCCGAACAGTAAAGGTTCTCTGGACCCTCAAAGGACCCCCGGCGCCCCGATGCCTCCTGAGTCCCCCATTAAAATACTTTTTAAGGCTTTATTATATCTTTTCAGAACAAATTATTATTTTAGGGAATTATTTCGGTGAAACAGTTAGAGACATTTTAAGAGATGATTTTAGAAAAGGACTTGAGGGTGAAACTCTGTGGTCGTTATAATACACAAGTTCCATTTGAACGGTGTTGTGAGGTACCTACCACAACCCCAAAGGGCTCCGATCCCCCCACCCCAACCCCGAAGGCCCCAAAGGGCTCCGATCCCCCCACCCCAACCCCGAAGGAAGCCCCGGACAGCAAAGGTTCTCTGGACCCCCAAAGGACCCCCGGCGCCCCGATGCCTCCTGAGTCCCCCATTATAATACTTTTTAAGGCTTTATTATATCTTTTCAGAACAAATTATTATTTTAGGGAATTATTTCGGTGAAACAGTTAGAGACATTTTAAGAGATGATTTTAGAAGAGGACTTGAGGGTGAAACTCTGTGGTCGTTATAATACACAAGTTCCATTTGAACAGTGTTGTGAGGTCCCCTTACCGCAACCCCAAAGGCCTCCGATCCCCCACCCCAACCCCGAAGGAACCCCCTGGTCCACAAAGGTTCTCTAGGCTCCCAAAGGGGCCCCCCGTGCCCCAAAGACTCCCGAGCCTCTATTATAATACTTTTTAAGGCTTTAATATATCTTTTCAGAACAAATTATTATTTTAGGGAATTATTTCGGTGAAACAGGCCCTCATAGGTGTGTGTTGTCTGAAACCTATAGTTTGGGATGAATAGTTTGCTATTTCAAGCTTTTCTGAGCTAAGGTTTCTTAGTATTTCATAGGTATGTGTTGTCTGAAACTTATGATTTGAGGTATGCAATTTGCTATTTCAGACTTTTCATAACCAGATTTCTTAGTCTTTCGTAGGTATGTGGTGTCTGAAACCTATGATTTGGGATGTGTGGGTTGCTATTTTTTGACTTTTCTGAGCTGGATTTCTTAGCCTTTCGTAGGTGTGTGTTGACTGAAACCTATGATTCGGGAATGAGTGGTTTGCTATTTTTGACTCTTCTGAGTTAGATTTCTTATCATTTCATAAGTGTGTGCTTTCAGAAAATTATGGTGTGGCAGGTGTAGTTTACTTTTTGGACTTTTCAGAGCTAGGATTCTTAGTCCCTAATAAGTGTTTGTTGTCTGAAACTTCTAGTTTGGGATGAGTAGTTGGATATTTCAGACTTTTTTGAGCTAAGGTTTCTTAGTATTTCGTAGGTGAAGCTTCCACGTCATTTTTAAGTTCACCAAGACATAAAAAATTTAATGTTCAGTTCTAATTTTTCCATAGAAGATAGGAAAAGTTATACTATTATTGTGATTATTTTCTATGAAGATAGAAAGTTTCACTTTAATTCTAAATTTTCTTAAATTCAGTTCCGAGTTTTCTCAAAGAGATGAGAAAATTTAAAGTTCAATTCAAAATTTTCTCAACGAAGTCAAGGAAAGTTCAAGTTCCCTACCGAATTTTACCAAAGAACACAATTCAATTCTAATTTATCCAGAGAAAATAAAAATCTTCCACTTAAGTTCTTTATTTCACAAAGACATAAAGAAATTTAAAGTTCAATTCTAAATTGTTCAGTGGAAGATAGAAAAAGTAATACCAGACTTGTGAATATTTTCACGGAAGATAAAAAGTTCTAGTTCAATTTTAAATTTTCTCAATAAAGTGAAGAAAAGTTCAAGTTCCCTACTGAATTTTACCAAAGAACACAATTCAATTCTAATTTATCCAGAGAAAATAAAAATCTTCCGCTTAAGTTCTTTATTTCACAAAGACATAAAGAAATTTAAAGTTCAATTCTAAATTTTTCAGTGGAAGATAGAAAAAGTAATACCATACTTGTGAATATTTTCCCGGAATATAAAAAGTTCTGGTTCAATTTAAAATTTTCTCAACGAAGTGAAAAAGAATTCAAATTCTCTTCTGAATTTTACCAAAGAACACAATTCAATTCTAATTTCACCAGAGAAAATAAAAATCTTCCACTTCAGTTCTTTATTTCACAAAGACATAAAGAAATTCAAAGTTCAATTCTAAATTATTCGGTGGAAGATAGAAAAAGTAATATCATACTTGTGAATATTTTCACGGAAGATAAAAAAGTTCTAGTTCAATTTAAAATTTTCTCAATGAAGTGAAGAAAAGTTCAAGTTCTCTACTGAATTTTACCAAGGAACACAGTTCAATTCTGATGTTTCTAGAGAGAACAAAAATCTTCCAATTAAGTTCTTTATATTACAAATCCATAAAGAAATTTAGAGTTCAATTCAAAATTTTTCGATGGAAGAAAGGAAAAGTAATACCATACTAGTGAATATTTTCCCGGAAGATAAAAAGTTCTAGTTCAATTCAAAATTTTCTCAAAGAAGTGAAGAAGAATTCAAGTTCTCTTCTTAATTTTACCAAAGATCACAATTCAATTCTAATTTCACCAGAGAACATAGAAATCTTCCACTTCAGTTCCTTATTTAAAAAAGACAAAAAGAAATTTAAAGTTCAATTCTAAATTTTTCGGTGGAAGATAGAAAAAGTAATACCATACTTGTGAATATTTTCACGGAAGATAAAAAAGTTCTAGTTCAATTTAAAATTTTCACAACGAAGTGAAGAAAAGTTCAAGTTCTCTTCTGAATTTTACCAAAGAACACAATTCAATTCTAATTTCTCCGGAGAAAACAAAAATCTTCCACTTAAGTTCTTTATTTTACAAAGACATAACGAAATTTAGAGTTCAATTCTAAATTTTTCGATGGAAGATAGAAAATGTAATACCATACTTGTGAATATTTTCCCGGAAGATAAAAAGTTCTAGTTCAATTCAAAATTTTCTCAACGAAGTGAAGAAGAATTCAAGTTCTCTTCTGAATTTTACCAAAGCACATAATTCAATTCTAATTTCACCAAACAAAATAAAAATCTTCCACTTAAGTTCTTTATTTTACAAAGACATAAAGAAATTTAAAGTTCAATTCTAAATTTTTCGATGGAAGATAGAAAAAGTATTACCATACATGTGAATATTTTCTCGAAGAGATGAAAAATTTAAAATACTGTTAACAATTTTTAATAGAAGATAAAAAAGTTCTAGTTCTATTCAGAATATTACGAAAGAACACAATTCAATTCTAATTTCACCATAGAAAATAAAAATCTTCCACTTAAGTTCTTTATTTCACAAAGACATAAATAAATTTAAAGTTCAATTCTAAATTTTTCGGTGGAAGATAGAAAAAGTAATACCATACTTGTGAATATTTTCCCGGACGATACACAGTTCTAGTTCAATTTAAAATTTTCTCAACGAAGTGAAGAAAAGTTCAAGTTCTCTTCTGAATTTTACTAAAGCAAATTCTTTCTTGAATTCGCCTCCTGGATAATTAAAAAAGACATTTCATTCAAGAAATTATGACAAAATTCTAAGTAAGTAACAAACTGTTTCTTGAATACACCTCGTGGATACACAATGCAGAAATTTCATTAAAGAAATTATGAGAAAATTGTAAGTAAGTAGCAAATTCTTTCTCGAATTCGCCTCCTGGATCAATAAATAAGACATTTCATTCAAGAAATTATGACAAAATTCTAAGTAAGTAACAAACTCTTTCTTGAAGTTACCTCCTGAATACATAATTCAGAAATTTCATTTAAGAAATTATGAAAAAATTGTGAGCAAGTAACAAACTCTTTCCTGAAGTCACCTCGTGGATACACAATGCAGAAATTTCATTAAAGAAATTATGAAAAAATTGTAAGTAAGTAGCAAATTCTTTCTTGAATTCACCTGCTGGATAAACAAAAAGACATTTCATTCAAGAAATTATAACAAAATTCCAAGTAAGTAACAAATTCATTATTGTTTTCACGACTTAGATACACGATGTAGAAATTTAATTCAAGAAATTATGAAATTATGAAACACTTAGAGTGGCGCGCCACTCTAAGTGAACCTAGATCAACCCAACTTTTTGGATATCTCTCTCACTATGACTCTGTTTGTGTGTCGTGTCTGTGCGTGTCTCGTCTCTATGTGTGTGTGTCATCACAAAGACGATACAGAGACGACAGAGAGACGTCAATTTTTTTGCAATGTGTAGGAACCAGTGGGGAATCCCTGCTCGTTTGGAAAGGTGTCAAGGAAAGGCAAGCAAATAATATGTAGTTTCAAAACGTGTTTAATCACGTGTAGAGGTCCCATAGAATGAAATTTCTGTATTGTGCATGTAAACGGCGAATTCAAGAATGAGTTTTTTACTTACTTAGTAAAAGAATGTCATAATTTCTTGAATGAAATGTCTTTTTTTTGTATCCAAGAGATGAAAATCAATAAAGAGTTTGTTACTTACTTTCCTTTTTTTTATAATTTCTTGAATTAAATTTCTACATCGTGTATCTAAGTCGTGAAAACAATAAAGCGTTTTGTATCCATGAGGTAACTTCAAGAAAGGGTTTGTTACTTATTTAGAATTTTGTCAAAATTTCTTGAATGAAATGACTTTTTTGTTTATCCAAGAGGCGAATTCAAGAAAGAATTTGCTACTTACTTACAATTTATGATAATTTTTTCATAATTTATTGAATAAAATTTCCGTATTGTGTATCCAAGAGTTGACTTCAAGAAAGAAATTGTTACTTACTGTACGACACAGAGACTTCACTTTTTTTGCAATGTGTAGGAACCAGTGGGGAATCCCCGCTCGTTTGGAAAGGTGCCAAGGAAAGGCAAGCAAATAGCATGTAGTTTCAAAACGTTTGTAAACACGCTTAGAGGTTCCAATGAATAAAATTTCTGTATTGTGCATGTAAACGGCGAATTCAAGAATGTGTTTTTTACTTACTTATAATTTTGTAATAATTTCTTGTATTAAATGTCCTTTTTTTTGTATACAAGAGATGAAGATCAATAAAGAGTTTGTTATTTAATTTATCTTTATTTTAATTTCTTGAATTAAATTTATACATCGTGTATCTAAGTCGTGAAAACAGTAAAGCGTTTTGTATCCATGAGATAACTTCAAGAAAGGGTTTGTTACTTATTTAGAATTTTTTCATAATTTCTTGAATGGAATGACTTTTTGTTTATCCATGAGGAAAATTCAAGAAAGAATTTGCTACTTACTTACAATTTAGAAAATCTTTTTGATAATTTATTGAATGAAATTTCCGTATTGTGTATCCAAGAATTGACTTCAAGAAAGAAATTGTTACTTACTGAGAATTTTTCATAATTTCTTGAATTAGATTTCTACATCGTGTATCTAAGTCGTGAAAACAATAATGAGTTTGTTACTTACTTGGAATTTTGTTATAATTTCTTGAATGAAATGTCTTTTTGTTTATCCAGCAGGTGAATTCAAGAAAGAATTTGATACTTACTTACAATTTTTTCATAATTTCTTTAATGAAATTTCTGCATTGTGTATCCACGAGGTGACTTCAGGAAAGAGTTTGTTACTTGCTCACAATTTTTTAATAATTTCTTAAATGAAATTTCTGCATTATGTATCCATGAGGTAACTTCAAGAAAGAGTTTGTTACTTACTTAGAATTTTGTCGTAATTTCTTGAATGAAATCTGTTTTTTATTGATCCAGGAGGTGAATTCGAGAAATAATTTGCTACTTACTTACAATTTTTGATAATTTATTAAATGAAATTTCTGCATTGTGTATCCATGAGGTGTATTCAAGAAAGAGTTTGTTACTTGCTTACAATTTTTTCGTAATTTCTTAAATGAAATAACTGTATTGTGCATTCAGGAGGAGGATTCAAGAAACAGTTTGTTACTTACTTAGAATTTGTCATAATTTCTTGAATGAAATGTCTTTTTTATTTATCCAGGAGGCGAATTCAAGAAAGAATTTTCTTTAGTAAAATTCAGAAGAGAAATTGAACTTTTCTTCACTTCGTTGAGAAAATTGTAAATTGAACTAGAACTTTTTATCTTCCGGGAAAATATTCACAAGTATGGTATTACTTTCTCTATCTTCCACCGAAAAATTTAGAATTGAACTTTAAATTTCTTTATCTCTTTGTGAAATAAAGAACTTAAGTGGAAGATTTTTATTTTCTCTGGAGAAAATAAAATTGAATTGTGTTCTTTGGTAAAATTCCAAAGAGAAAATGAACTTTTTATCTTCAGTGAAAAATTTGGAACAGTATTTTAAATTTTTCATCTCTTCGAAAAAATATTCACAAGTATGGTATTACTTTTTCTATCTTCCACGGAAAAATTTAGAATTGAACTTTGAATTTCTTCATGTCTTTGTGAAATATAGAACTGAAGTGGAAGATTTTTATTTTCTCTGGAGAAAGTGGAATTGAATTGTGTTCTTTGGTAAAATTCAGGAGAGAACTTGAATTCTTCTTCACTTTGTTGAGAAAATTTTGAATTGAACTAGCACTTTTTATCTTCCGGGAAAATATTCACAAGTATGGTATTACTTTTTTTATCTTCCATCGAAAAATTTAGAATTGAACTCTAAATTTCTTTATTTCTTTGTAAGATAAAGAACTTAAGTGGAAGATTTTTTTTTTCTCCGGGGAAATTGGAATTGAATTGTGTTCTTTGGTAAAATTCAGTAAAGAACTTGAACTTTTCTTCACTTCGTTGAGAAAATTTTAAATTGAACTAGAACTTTTTTATCTTCCGTGAAAATATTCACAAGTATGGTATTACTTTTTCTGTCTTCCACCGAAAAATTTAGAATTGAACTTTAAATTTCTTTATGTCTTTGTGAAAAAAAGAACTGAAGTGGAAGATTTTTATTTTCTCTGGTGAAATTAGAATTGAATTGTGTTCTTTGGTAAAATTCAGAATAGAACTTGAATTCTTCTTCACTTCGTTGAGAAAATTTTGAATTGAACTAGAACTTTTTATCTTCCGGGAAAATATTCACAAGTATGGTATTACTTTTCCTATCTTCCATCGAAAAATTTAGAATTGAACTCTAAATTTCTTTATGTCTTTGTAAAATAAAGAAAATAAGTGGAAGATTTTTGTTTTCTCTGGAGAAATTAGAATTGAATTGTGTTCTTTGGTAAAATTCAGTAGAGAACTTGAACTTTTCTTCACTTCATTGAGAAAATTTTAAATTGAACTAGAACTATTTTATTTTCCGTGAAAATATTCACATGTATGGTATTACTTTTTCTATCTTCCACCGAAAAATTTAGAATTGAACTTTGAATTTCTTTATGTCTTTGTGAAATAAAGAACTGAAGTGGAAGATTTTTATTTTCTCTGGTGAAATTATAATTGAATTGTGTTATTTGGTAAAATTCAGAAGATAACTTGAATTCTTCTTCACTTCGTTGAAAAAATTTTAAATTGAACTAGAACTTTTTATCTTCCGGGAAAATATTCACAAGTATGGTATTACTTTTTCTATCTTCCACTGAAAAATTTAGAAATGAACTTTAAATTTCTTTATGTCTTTGTGAAATAAAGAAATTAAGTGGAAGATTTTTATTTTCTCTGGATAAATTAGAATTGAATTGTGTTCTTTGGTAAAATTCGGTAGGGAACTTGAACTTTCCTTGACTTCGTTGAGAAAATTTTGAATTGAACTTTAAATTTTCTCATCTCTTTGAGAAAAGTCGGAACTGAATTTAAGAAAATTTAGAATTAAAGTGAAAATTTTCTATCTTCATAGAAAATAATCACAATAATAGTATAACTCTTCCTATCTTCTATGGAAAAATTAGAACTGAACTTTAAATTTTTTTTGTCTTGGTGAACTTAAAACTGACGTGGTAGCTTCACCTACGAAATACTAAGAAACCTTAGCTCAGAAAAGTCTGAAATATCCAACTACTCTTCCCAAACTAGAAGTTTCAGACAACAAACACCTATGAGGGACTAAGAATCCTAGCTCTGAAAAGTCCAAAAAGCAAACTACACCTCCCAAACCATAGTTTTCTGAAAGCACACACCTATGAAATGCTAAGAAATCTAACTCAGAAAAGTCAAAAATAGCAAACCACTCATTCCCAAATCATAGGTTTCAGTTAACACACACCTACGAAAGGCTAAGAAATCCAGCTCAGAAAAGTCAAGAAATAGCAACCCACACATCCCAAATCATAGGTTTCAGACACCACATACCTACGAAAGACTAAGAAACCTGGTTATGAAAAGTCGGAAATAGCAAATTGCATACCTCAAATCATAAGTTTCAGACAACACATACCTATGAAATACTAAGAAACCTTAGCTCAGAAAGGCTTGAAATAGCAAACTATTCATCCCAAACTATAGGTTTCAGACAACAAACACCTATGAGGGCCTGTTTCACCGAAATAATTCCCTAAAATAATAATTTGTTCTAAAAAAGATATAATAAAGCCTTAAAAAGTATTATAATGGAGGCTCGGGAGTCTTTGGGGCGCCGGGGGCCCCTTTGGGAGCCTAGAGAACCTTTGAGGACCGGGGGTTCGTTGGGGTTGGGGTGGGGGTATCGGAGCCCTTTGGGGTTGCGGTAAGGGGACCTCACAACACTGTTCAAATGGAACTTGTGTATTATAACGACACAAGAGTTTCACCCTCAAGTCCTCTTCTAAAATCATCTCTTAAAATGTCTCTAACTGTTTCACCGAAATAATTCCCTAAAATAATAATTTGTTCTGAAAAGATATAATAAAGCCTTAAAAAGTATTGTAATGGGGGACTCAGGAGGCATCGGGGCACCGGGGGTCCTTTGGGGGTCCAGAGAACCTTTGCTGTCCAGGGGCTTCCTTCGGGGTTGGGGTGGGGGGATCGGAGCCCTTTGGGGCCTTCGGGGTTGGGGTGGGGGGATCGGAGCCCTTTGAGGTTGTGGTAAGGGACCTCACAACACCGTTCAAATGGAACTTGTGTATTATAACGACCACAGAGTTTCACTCTCAAGTCCTTTTCTAAAATCATCTCTTAAAATGTCTCTAACTGTTTCACCGAAATAATTCCCTAAAATAATAATTTGTTCTGAAAAGATTTAATAAAGCCTTAAAAAGTATTATAATGGGGGACTCAGGAGGCATCGGGGCGCCGGGGGTCCTTTGAGGGTCCAGAGAACCTTTGCTGTCCGGGGGCTTCCTTCGGGGTGGGGGGGGGGGGATCGGAGCCCTTTGGGGTTGTGGTAAGGGACCTCACAACACCGTTCAAATGTCTCTAACTGTTTCACCGAAATAATTCCCTAAAATAATAATTTGTTCTGAAAAGATATAATAAAGCCTTAAAAAGTATTATAATTGAGGCTCAGGAGTCTTTGGGGTGTCGGGTGGTCACACAAAATCAGAAAAAATGTTCAATGTTCCTTAAGTAGCTATGCAATTAGATTAAAAATGAAGATATTTATTCAGAGTTTCAGGTAGCTATGGCTAAGTTTGCTAAAATACCATTTATTTTCTTGCTAAAACACACAAAATCATAAAAACTAACTGAACCCCCCCCCCATGTAACTGACCCCCTGTATAACCGACACCTCGTACAACTGAACCCCCCATGGAACTGACCCCCGGTATAACCAACACCCTGTCCAACTGAACCTCCGTGCTACTCGACTCTATTTAACTAATCCCCGTGTTACTGAATCCGCATGTAACTGAACCCTCGTGCAACTCAACTCCCTCAAAACACTTTTCAGCCATTTCTTGTTATTTTTTTTTATTTCTAAACTATTTAAAATTGACAACACTGTGCAAATCATCACTTGTGTATTATACAGACCACATCGGCGAGGTAAAGCTAGGTCAAGTCACAATGTCATTCTATCGTCACTTTTCAATTAAGCTATTGAATACCTTCTACCAATGTCTCTTGTAGGCGTCAAATCTATTAAGTATCTGAGCATGTTCTTTGTATTGTTGATGCAAGCATCCCATTCTTTAATTACCCGTGAGGCATTCTTAACCAACGCAATACCTTTACGCAAATACCTTTTCGCAAAAAATTCGCAAATCTCGTAAACTAAAGAAGTAATTACCGTTTTCAAAAACATTAGTCGTTCTATTAATGAACCCATGAAACGAAACCAGTCTGATAGCATCACACAATCTCGCTCCTAGTTCCAAAAATGGAATGCATGTAGCGTTCGTAGTAATAGGTCTAAAAACCTATTAGCCAAGTTTAAAAAAAAAAAACCTACTAATCAACTTACAGACGAATGACCACGGATTTAACCTAAAAAAAAACTTGTATATCATGAACTAGAGATCTACGTCAGAAAAACTTGTCCTTAAATTGCGTAAATCTCTTGGCAAAGGTGTAATGCCCTGTAGAATAGAATACCTACCAGAAAAACCTGTTTGGTACGGGGGCGTACGCAAAGTATAAGGTTTTACCAGAAAAATCTGTTTGGTACGGGGGCGTACGCAAAGTATAAGATTCTACCAGAAAAACCTGTTTGTTACGGGGGCGTACGCAAAGTATAAGGTTCTACCAGAAAAACCTGTTTGGTACGGGGGCGTACGCAAAGTATAATGTTCTACCAGAAAAACCTGTTTGGTACGGGGGCGTACGCAAATAACATGGAGATGAACGGGGGCGTACGCAAATTCAATATGTACATACTACTATAATTCCGGGGATTATTCTAGCCCCAGGCTTTTGGGCTTTGAAATATACGATCTATCAATCTATTTGAACAGAGAAATCTGTTAATTAATTATATACTAACTATTTAGTTATTAAAGTAACTTACCTGAAAAATTGTTCATCTCCAGTTTGTCTCTCCAAAATAATAATAATTATGTTGTTCAGTCAACAAAGAATTTTCCTAACTGATACAGATAGAAGCAAGTACCCTATATTTAAACGCTTTGAATTGTAAGAAAATATATTAAAAAAAGAATTTCTGTCATATCTTCTCTTGGCTTAGTAACATATTATCGTCATAGGCTGTTTTTAGATCTAGGTTCGTTGTCCCTTTCACCTGTAAATATATATTCATGGTCGGAGTATAGGATGGTGACGGTTTTCTGGTCACTTTATACAATGTGCATGTAGGATTCGATAGACCTCTACTACTGGGGCGACCCCCTTTATATACGTAATAATTTCTGTTCGTTTTTAGTTTTAATGTTGCTCCTTACTTTCAGTTGAAAAAACTGAGAGGTAATGTTATGACCACTCTGTGCGTTATATTGAAATGATCCTGATTATGGTTCTTGGCGTCCAGAGATGGACTGAGTATTTTATATTTTGTGCGGTTTACTTTTTGTCTTTGTAAATAAACCCACTGAATTGAATTGAATTGTTTTTTTTTATTTAATTTTTGATCGTTTCTAAATAATGCCAGAAAATCTGGCCCCACCTCCACGGAAAAACCCCCTCCTCACGGATATATCCTCTAGACAATTTAATCCCGGTGAAAATTTACCCCGACAAATTACTCTTAACCACTCTGCGAATAAAATTCAGACGGAAAAGATAAAGCAAAACATATAAAAAGAATTTGATATAAGAATTCTGGAAAATTGCCCCAGTGTATAATTTCCCCTGACAAGTTCACTCCCTGGATACTTCCCTCCACATAGATTTGCCGTGGAAAGACCCCAAGCAGAAAATTTGTCCCCCCCCCATTCAAATTGTATGCCTACATCCCAATAACAAATACTATGCGCAAACAATGGGCAAATTTTACTGGGGCTGTGGGGGGGGGGGTCTTGTTATACCCAAAGGCATAGTTATTGGGCCTTTCAACTATGTTGGACAAAATGGCTATCTGAAAATTGTAATCGGACGATTTTGGGAAAAAAGGGGTGGGGGAGGGGCCTAGTTGCCCTCCAATTTATTTCGGCACTTAAAAAGGGCACTAGAACTTTTAATTTCTGTTCGAATGAGCCCTCTCCCGATATTCTAGGACCACTGGGTCGATAAGATCACTCCTGAAAAAAAAATAATAATAAACAAATCCGTGATCTTTATTCTGGCAAAAAATACCAAATTCCACATTTTTTCAGATAGGAGCATGAAACCTCTACAGTAGGGTTTTCTGATACGCTGAATCTGATGGTTTGATATTTCATTAAAATTCTATCACTTTTGAGGGGTTTTCCCCCCTGTTTCGAAAATCAGGTAATTTTTTTTAGGCTCGTAAACTTTGATGAGTAAGACTAAACTTAATGAAATTATGAAATTATGAAACTTAATGAAAAGCCAATTATTTTGATATATCTATTCGTATAAAAATTCTGTTTTTTAGAGTTTCGGTTACTATTGAGCCGTGTCGTTCCTTACTTAAAGCTCGTTACCACGAACTGTTTGAAAGTCATATGCTGTCGGTGGCGATATTGGGGACACATAGTTAGAATGGGCAGTAATCGCCTGCTTCATAATGTTTGCTGTTGGATTCCTCCCTGAGTTCGACGGCGCAGACGACAGAGGGCTACACTTGGACAATGCCTTGAAAAAGACGTAGGCTCTCAAGAACATCCCTTGATGATCTTACACTTAAAACGCAGGGGAGGTCATCCTGGAGAGGCATCGTTACCGCCTTATGCGCCGACCGGCGTGGGAAGTCCTAAGTCTCAGTAAAGATGCAATTTACATTAAAAATGCATTTGGGAAAGATTTATAAATAAATCAAATTACAATTAAATTTTAATTGCAATTAAAAATAATCGTACGGCATCATAAATGTACTTGCATTTTAACATTGCTAGTAAGGATGTGTCGTTTTTTTCCGTCAATGCTAGTAGGCTGTGCGCATTATTCCAGTGGTATACCATCAGAATACTGGTTCACCAAGAATTGTACAGTGGCCTCCGGTCGGAGCATTCGTGTTTTCTTTTTCTGTGGGAGCAACTCGAGCTTCTGGTAAAAAAGAATCGACTTCATCGAAAACGGATAAGACAGGAAACTAAAGTTTATCCGAAGTATATTCCATCAACGTCATTTGGGGTTATTTAGTTGAATCACGACATACATTATAAAAGTATACGTAAAAATATTAAGTACACAAAATTTCCTACCATAACAATCGTTTGTGGAGTACTTTATGTAAAAATGCCCAGAAATAGCTTATCAGAATTTCCCTCTAGCCAATTTACCCCAATTTGAGGTAGCTCGCGGAACCTCATGAGGAGCCATTTTCTCCTGCGGGAGAAAAAGGTCCCATCTATCGGAGATGGGATCTATCTCCTATCTCCTCAATATCGGAGAATGGGCAATTTTTCTTTGCTTCTGTGCTTTCCCTAAATTTTCAAAAGTTGCGTCTCCCACTGGCAGACAGTTTGCACTCAACTGGATCCATAACCTTATAGATCTCACCGGAATATTCAACTTAAAATAAACTCCCATTCCATATCTAGATTTAATCAAGGCCGTATCCAGGAAAAGAGGTTAGGGGGCTTTCCCTCCCCCCTCAAAATGTTTGTCCGACTCGTAAAAAACGTACAAAAATGAATATAAGCAAATTATTTAGGCGTTTTTTTTTAAGTTTTTTTTTATATCCCCCCAATCGAAAAAATCCTTTTAAAAGGTCCCATCCATCCTTCTCAATATCGGAGAATGGGCAATTTTTCTTTGCTTCAGTGCTTTCCCTAAATTTTCAAATGTTGCGTCTCCCAGTGGCAGACATTTTGCACTCAACTGGATCCATAGCCTTATAGATCTCACCGAACCATAACCTTATAGATCTTACCGAAATATTCAACTTAAAATAAACTCCCACTCCATATCTAGATTTAATCAAGGTCATATCCAGGAGAAGAGGTTAGGGGGATTACCCCCCCCCCCCGAAATGTTTGTCCGATTCGTACAAATGTAACAAAACTGAATATAAACAAATTATTTATGCGTTTTTTAGTTTTTTTTTGTATCCCCCCCCCCTTTGAAAAAAATCCTTTTATAAACCTTCCTCACCCAAAAAAATCCTGGATACGGCCCTGATTTAACTTACCTATAATACTAAACTATTGGACAGACCTAGTTCACACCACCATATGCCAAGCGGCAGGCTTTTAACCACGGAACACGGAATTGTCGGAGAGTAATGTTTCTTTTTCTCTTTGGTTCTTCTAGGCAGCACTGCAGCATCTATGACCCTTTATATTGTAAGTAGTTTTTAATTTTTAAGATAGCTATTTCGAAGCTCCAGAAGTTCCCTCCTATGTAATATCCTACTTTCTATGCTCCTAGTCTTTGAGTTTTCTAAAAGCCTTAGAAAAAGACGGGATTTCAAATGAATCACTAGAAAACCGTTGGCGTTAATAGGTGCTGATATTAAAAATATCTTTTAGAGCAACTGCCTAAGGATAGTTTTAGGCAGACAGCCCAACCCTAAACTAGAAATAACTCACCAAGGCCCAGAAAAAATCTTTTGTGGGAGGGGGATTCAGCAATTGAAGCTGTAAAGATAGGTTTTGGGTGGAATAACGTTACCCCAACAGAAGCGGTTGCGTCAGTCAAAAGGTGATATTTTGGTAAAAAGAAAAAAAAAACAATTCGTGTGTCTCGGGGTTTTTCTTTTACAATATGTTCAGAGACGCAGAGAGTGAAAAATTTTCCCTAGAAACTCTCCTTCCAACAGAAAGTTCTCCCCGTGGAAAATCCTTCCCGCAGAAAATCCCCCCTTCAGAAAAAGTATATCCGAAATTTCCTGATAACAAATACTATATGGGCAATGGGGAAACTGCATCAATTTATAATAGTTTAACTAAAAGCAGGTAAAATATTCAACCAGTGTTGATTTATATAATTGTCCGGAAATAAATAATAACCTTGTGAACAAAGGTCAGAATGAAGTAAAAGCTGGGAAAAGTCAACAGACTGCAGCTAAACTAGCAAACAAAAAAAATCCATTCAATTTATAATTCATGAATTGGTTGTTTTACCTGGAGATTTAGTTAGGGGTGATGGACCTGGGGCTTTGTGACCTCTTTCATTTTTTCAAGTAAATACAGTCTTCACTTTTAATAGATTCCCATTTATACACTGAATGTTAAGACGAGAGCGACCCATAGTTTCACTATAGACATTCGCTTTTGTTTCTTGTGTTATAACGTCAGTGCCGGAAGTTTGTTTATGATGTGAGTTGTTTCTTATTTATTTATCTTCGTGTGTTTAGTTGTCGTTTCTTTTTTATGTGTGTTATATTTTGAAAATATTTTTTTTTTCATTTTTTTTCCCGTCAAGAAAGGCTCCCGGACGAGGGGCCGAAATATTCGGAATATTTTTTTAATTAAAGTACTGATTTGTTTTTATTTATTTTTGTTTCACTGTTTTATTAAAACCCATTTTTTCTTGCTTAATTTATCATAAAAAATCTTTTGTAGAGTTTTGGTTACTACTGGGCCAAGTTGCTCCTTACTTACAGTTCGTTCCCACGAACTGTTTCATTTTGATCAAAATTGCCACATGATGCTGAACTGTCCTTACTCGTTCAGACAGGGTTACGGACTCTATAGGGAGATACAGCAGGGCCAGTCAAGGTTCCCTACACCTTTACCTTAGAAAACAGCATAAGAAATGAAACACTTGGCATCGTTGAGAAAAAGTATCACTTTGATGCCAACCTCCCCGCCCTAGCATTCCTTTTACTGGTCCGTCTCCCTGCTACAAACAATCATGTGGACGCCCATGAAGGATTCGGGCCCGTTGGCCATGAGGAAAAAGGAGACTTGTAGACGTGATTCAACTATACAAGGTCAGGGGAGTAACGGGGTCTAATGTTTTGAGTAATAACGGGTGCCTAAGGAAACAACTGATCTTTAAAATCTGCTTATTTTTTACAAAAGTCTAAAGAAAAAAGTCGAAACACTGTTTCGGTCTTGTTTTTCAAAGAAAGTCGGAGGATGGTTAATCTTGAAAAGTAATTAATATGACACATCGGGCATGCCTTATGGCTCTTCAGAGAACATATCACTTAGGAGGATTACCTGTGGGTGAAGCAGGACGAGGGTTGAAAGATAATTTGGACTGAAAGGCCATGCAGACAAGGAGTATCTGAAGCTAAAAATAATCGTATTTACTCAATTTAAAATAACCTACTCGAGCTTTTAATGTAAGATTTGTTTCAAGATTAACGCTCCTTTTGAGCGTTTTTTTTTTTTTTTTTTTTTTTTTTTACGCTGACATTTAAGTTTGTCTCAACAAAACTGCATACCATTAATGTTAGATTTATAGAAATACGGAATATTGAAAATTAAACTCAGTCAATCTCACAAAACATGTGCATGGATGGCTCTTCTAACAATTTTTTGCTTCCAGTGTCCATATTGGACAAGTTTAAATGTTTACTTACAAAAGGTTGTTTTTAATTTGAAAAGGAAGCGTTTCGTTTGCACACGCAGGCTCTTAAACCGTTGGAAGGAAAAGGCTCTTAAACCGTTGGAAGGACATTAGTAAAGCTATTAAGATTGACCAAAATTAGTAATAATGATAGGCCCCAATAATGAGTTGCGCTCAAGTTATGTTGTTTACACTGAAGGCATGGAAGAACGGAGGAAGGACCAGAGACAAGAGTATAGATGCGGGTGCAGTCTTGAAGCCATAGGAGAAAGGGTTGAATCCAAGATCAGAGAAACGAACTGGTATGCACTTGTACAAAATAGTGTTGGACATACTGCATCCTGAGGGTTGGCAATCTTTAACTTTCCATCCTTTAAATTTATTACGTAAAGAAAGAAAAATTATGTGGTTTAAGAAATTATCTTTAAATTTATTTTACTAAACTACTAGTAACTACTATTAACAACTCATTGCAGCACCGACGGTAAACCTAAAATTTTGTATAGTTAGAAGTTTATTTTAAAAGATCATTCACAATAAGAGTATTTATTTAGATGCTCTTGATAAACCCATCCGAAATTAAGTGTCTCCACAACCAAACTTATAAAAAGACCTATCAATTGGCTGATTGTCAAAATTGAGTATAACAAAAATGTTGATGCAGAAGCAATTTTTCTTTAGGGAGGCAAGATGAAAGATTTCCAAGGGGGATGATAATACGAGAAAATCAAGCTTGTCTTCCAGTACCGTTCCTGTTTCAGGGTGTTGCACTTTAGGTCTATTTCTGTTTTCTATAGGAAAAACCTGCTTAGTCTGGCCTACTTTGTCGACACCCATGAAAACGGTAAATAGCATGGTACCGATGACGCTGTCCTTTGCAAGAAATAGTAACCTCGTATAACTGTGACCTTGTTTTGCAAACCACATTTTCATGTTCCGTCAATAAGTTTTTGGCTACAGCCAATTTCCGCTAATCAATCTAACTTTCAATTCAAAAACAATATTATTATGCTACTGATTTTATAGTATATCTGTACTATCAAGCCCCACGATTGTCCAGACTCAGACAATAAATAACAAGATGGTACATAATAAGGGTAGTTCCGAGAGGGGGCTATCACCCTTTATAACTTTGTTTCGCTTGATTAACACCTAATCATGACTAAATAGGTTGGGGATTGATTGATCTAACTTTATTGTTAAATTACTGTTTGTGTTGTCTAGGTGTGTAAGTATTATTCAGAGTGTTGCAGCAAAAAGAACTTTGATTGGATGAACTTTGATCGACAGATCTTGGGAGTTAGCCGAAGGGCTTAAAAATATAAAAATCTGCTATTCTTCAAGTCATCTGAGGGATAAAGATCGTGGAAAAGTAAATTCGGGGGGGGGGGGCGAGAAATACAATTTCAAGAGGAGAAAATTCGAAGAAAAGTCCAAATTTCTATTGTCAAACAGTTCGTGGTAACAAACTGTAAGTAAAGAGCGACCCGGCTCAATAGTAACCGAAACTCTAGAAAACAGAATTTTGATACCAATAGATACATCAAAAGAATCAAATTTTAATGCTGATTTCAAATATATAAATTTCATCAAGTTTAGTCATATCCGTCAAAAGTTACGCGCCTGACAAAATTTGCCTTATTTTCGAAAAAAGGGTGAAACATCCTCTAAAAATCATAGAACCTTAATGACAGTCACACCATCAGATTCAGCGTATCAGAGAACCCTACTGTAGAGGTTTCAAGCTCCTATCTACAAAAATGTGGAATTTTGTATTTTTTACAAGAAGAAAGATCACTAATGCGTGTTTATTTGTTTTTTCTTTTTGTTTTTTTTTCCCGGGGTGATTGTATCGACCCAGTGGTCCTAGAATATCTTGGGAGGGCTCATTGGAACGCAAATTAAAAGTTCTAGTGCCCTTTTTAAGTGACCGAAAAAATGGAGGGCAGCTAGGCTTCCTCCCACGCTAATTTTTCCCCAAAGTCACCCGATCAAAACTTTGAGATAGTCATTTTGTTCAGCATGGTCAAAAATATGATAAATATGTCTTTTAGGATGAATTAATCCCCCAAAGTTCCCCGGGGGAAGGGCTGAAAGTTATGAACTTTACCCAATGTTTACATATAGTATTGGTTATTGGGAAGTATACAGACGTTTTCAGGCAGGATTTTTTCTGGTGGCGAGGGGGGGGGGTCAGGGTTAGTGGAAGGATCTTTCCATGGAGGAAGTTTTTATGGGGGAAGGGACATTACTATGAAGGGGTGCCAGATTTCCCAGTATTATTTAAAAAAAAGGTCAGAAACTAAATTAAAAAAACAAGTTATTCAACTGAAAGTAAAGAGCAACATCCAAGCTTAAACGAACAGAAATTATTACGTATATGATTTGGGTTCGCCCCCTAGTCAATACCTCATTCTTTACGCTTAAGTTTTTTTAGTTTTTTTATAAGATTTATTTACTCTAATTAACGGCCTTTGTGATTAAGGGGTCATTTTTAAAGAATTGGAACAATATTCGAACTTTAGCGTAAAGAGTGAGGCATTGACTAGGGGGTGAACCTCCTAATATACGTATTAAAAATATATTAATATAGAAGTTTTATTACGTAAGTTAATTCGTAAGTTACGTATATTTAATTACTAATAAAAACGTTCGTAAATAAAATTAAACAGCTTTCGAGAAAGCCATCTAACCAAATAAAAATAAAATTAGTATGCAAATCTTGTTTTAATTATTCATGTACTGTGAGCCAAAATCAAAACCTGCTTTAATTCAAAAACGTTCAAAAATTAAATAAAAAAAACAAGTTTTTTTAACTGAAAGTAAGAAGCAACATTAAAACTTAAAACGAACAGAAATTATTCCGTATAGGAAAGGGGATGTTCCCTCCTCAACGCCTCGTGCTTTACGCTAAAGTTTTTTTTATTGTTTTAAAAAATAAAGTCGTAAGACAGAGTCAAACTTTAGCGTAAAGAGCGAGGCGTTGAGGAGGGGACTTATTTTTATTTAATTTGAAGAAAAGTCCTTACCAAATTGACTTGGATTAAATGAACTATGATCGACGGATTTTGGGAGTTATAATTCTTTCACGCTATGTCGTAAAACCTTTGACACTAAGTAGTCTTGAGTTACATAACGTAACTCAAGACAACGTTACGTTATGTAATATTATGGAGAAATTTTGTCCGTAGTGTAGGTCAATTTTGTCCGTAGCTTAGCGTAAACTCGAGTTCTACTTAGAAGTTTACGCTACGCAACGTTTATTCAAAATACAATAGAAGCAACCAATTGGAATTTCTGGATTAGTTGTAAATAAATTTTGAAACTAAATTAGTATGCTTTTCTTAGGAATCCTTTGACGCTTCATCATATTTCAGAATCTCCATCTTCATCCTACATTTTTAAATTTGAATAGTTTGCTTATGACTATTATGACGATTTTAGACGATGATTATGATGGTTTTATGAATGTTTAGGTTGACCCATTATGAAAGGATATAGCCAAGTGTTTGAGTTTATACTCGATAACATTTAACGTAACTTAACCTAACCACTAAGCATAGAAAATCACATGCGTAGTATGAATGCCGCTTTAGCCGAAGTACTTAAAATCTTAAAACCCGTTTATTCACCGAGTCATCTGAAAGGTAAAGACCGTGAAAGAGTAAAGTAGGGGAGGAAGGAGTGAGAAATATACTATTTCTTCTAAAGTTCAAATAAAAGTTCAAAACTTCTTGTGTTCAATGAAAGCACCTTGGCATCAAAGTCTTCGAGTGAAGAGCTCGGATCAGAGGAGTTTCTAGGGTTGGTGGTGACCGGGGCAAAATTAATTACAGTGCCCCCCTCCCGACTCAAATATAAGCAAAAAATGCCAAATAAAAGTGAAAAAATTTGATCAAAGAGTACAGCTTCTCAGCCACGGTGCTACCCAGCCACAGCATCCAGGGCAGCTGCCCCGGTTCTCTCTCCTCCCCCTCTGAACGGCTTTGGCTCTGATCCACAAGTCTTGGGAGTTATCTGAAACTACTACTACTACTAACAACTCTCCGCAGCACCAAGCCGCCTGAGGCCAACACAGCTACACCCACTCCTCCTCCATCCCAATCTATTCAAAGCCTCCCTTTTTACAACCTCCCAGGAAGTCCCATTTCCTTTAAATCTTTCTATATGACGTCCTCCAACCCCAGACGAGGACGACCTGCTTTCCCTTTGCCCTAGATGGTTGGCCGAAAAGTACGATCTTCGGTAATCTGTCATGCCTCATCCGCACAACGTGCCTTGGCCATCTCAACCTTTCTTTCATTATAGCCCTAGAGAGCGGTGTTGAACCCCATTTTTCGTATAACCTATTGTTTGAAATACGATCACTCAGCCGGGTTACCAGAACAATCCTTTACCGATTTCTTTGGAAAATATTTTACCGATGATCTTCCGCTTTTCGGAGCGTCCATACTTCAGAGCCATATTTGACTGCTTTCATCACCGCAGCTTCTAATATTCTAATTTTTGATTGCAGACTTATCTTCGTTTTCTTCCAAACTTTTTTAACTGTGACAAAACACCCTGAGTCTTAGCTATTCTATATTTAACATCTTCACTGCTCACACCATATTTACTAATAATACTAGCAAGGTAAGTGAAGCTGCCCACCTGATCAATCTTTTCATTGCCCAACGTCACCTTTTCATCTTCACTTATTCCTAGACTTAGTGACTTAATCTTCCTAACAATAATTTTCAAGTCAATTCCAGCATCCTGAACACGCAATACCTCTAAAAGTTCTTTCATTTTGCTCACACTTTCATCTAGAACGCTTAAATCATCAGCATAATCCAAGTCCAGGAGACTTTATCCTCCCCATTTGATTCCGTGGTGTCCCATTGCCTTTCCTGTGCTCCTTAAAACAAAGTCCATCAAAATAATCCATACAAAGGGGGATAGAACACAACCCTGCTTAACTCCTGATTTAATACAAAACCAGCTGCTAACCTCATTTCCTACCTTAACCGCAACAGTGTTATTCTCGTACATAGCAGTTATCACTTTAATGTATTTGTCTGGTATACCATACAAGGATAAAACCTTTACTAAAGCTCTTCTATCAACAGAATCGAACGCTTGCTCATAATCTATAAAACTGAGGACCAAAGGTGTTTGAGAACACAGGCACTTCTCAATTATTAGCCTAGGAGTGAAAATTTGGTTGTCACATCCTCTACCTTTTCTAAAACCGCACTGCTCTTCTCTTAAAACTTTGTCTACAGCATCTCTGAGTCTAAAAAGTATCATATTACTAAGTAAGTTACTACCTAGAGAGACCAGGCTAATGCCTTGATAATTATCACACTCACTTTTATCACCTTTCTTATAAAGTGGCTTAATTGAGGTTTTCCTAAAATCGTTAGGTGCTTCCCCTTTTTCAAAAATCATATTCATAATCCTCAATAATTTATTTCTTACCTCAGAGCCACAATATTTAAGAAACTCATTTACCACCCTATCAGCACCTAGACCCTTATTATTTTTTAATCCCTTCAGTAGTGTCGCTAATTCCTCCCCACAAAAGAAATCTTCCTTCAAATCCAAGGTGTCAAAAACTTTTTAATTTTCCTCTATATTTTTCCTGCAACTCTATCTCGGTTAAGCAAATTCTCAAAATGTTCGGCCCATCTCTTTTTAGTTTTGTACTTATCGCTAATTGCGACCCCATTCCTATCTTTACTGGGCCAAGTCCGGATTGACTCCTCCCTTTTAATTTGTTAACGTGCCAGTACAATATTTTACTATTATGCCGTCTAGCTGCATCTTCCAGATCCTCGGCAAAAATAAATATATGATAAACTATTATCCGATGCAAACTATTATCTGAAAGAGAAAGAGCATATAAAAGTAAAAAAGGGGGAGGAAAATCCTATTTCTTTTGAAGTTCGATGAGAAGGCCGAAAATTCCATTGTTTTAAGAAACGTCCTTAGCGACAACAAATTTGATTGAATGAACTTCAATCTGCAGGTCTTGAATAACTAGCCAAAAGGTTGAAAAATCATAGCATCCAATATTCTTAGAGTCATCTCAACAGGGGCGGATCCAGGATTTTTTTAGGGGGAGGCGCTAAATAGGTTTATCCGATAAACTTGCTTTAGGAGCAAGTTTAATTATCGAAATCTTGCGTTAACTAAGTAAATTACGCTACTTTAGACAACGTTAGGCGGTCGTGCGTCCCTCCTCCCCTGGATCCGCCACTGCATTTCAAAGGCAAGGAATATAAGTCGCTGTATAAGGGAGAGGAGAGAGAAATGCTCGAAGCTCGAAGAAAAGTATAAAACTTCTATTATTCGGAAATAAGTTCTAAACAAGAACGATTCAGATTGAATGAACTTTAATATACAGTTCTTAGGAGCTAGCCGAAAGGTTTAAAGATCTTAACATCCGATATTCTCCTAGCCAAGTGAAAACAAGGAACGTTTAATGCAAAGGTAAGGGGTGGTGGGAGAAACACTCTATTATTTTCGAAGCTCGAATAAAAGTCCAAAAATTCTACTGTTCCGAGAAAACTCTTTAGGTTGAATGAACTTCGATCAAAATTAAAAAAAGCAGAAAAATATGTTTTTCAAATAAATGCAAAGAGTGACATTGAAACCCAAAACTAAAAAAGGTTATCCTTTATTTGAGGAGGACTACCACTCCTTCAGAACCCCCCCCCGGATTTTGCGGTAAAGTTTAAATGATAATTAAGAGAAAGCACTTTAGGGTGAAAAAATACAGCCAGTTGGTAACTGCAGGGGTTTAAATCACCGACTGCCTTTCATACCGCTTAGACTAGAACTTTAACTGTTTAAAGCAAATACAAACACATTAAATCTTCCATTTTTGAGGTACTGCGAAAAAGAAAACAACAAATAAACTCTTTGTCAGATTGAACTTCTAGCAGAGCATTCGCATTGATGGAAAAAAGTCAAACTTACCTTAAAGAGCAGGGTTGAAGGGGTGACTTCCCGGATTATACACAGGATAATTTTAGTTCGTTTTAAGTATTAATACCACTCATTATTTTCATCTGTATCTTTTTAGTTTAATTTGTGTTTATTTTTAATATCATATTTCGTATAATATAAATGCGAAAGAATCCCCCGTCTCAACTATCCCTAGCCTTACCGCGAAAGCCCAACTTTGGCTTAACAAGGCTTCGAACATAAGAATTGACCCCTCAATAAAGCTAACCCCCTTAGATTAAGTACCCTCTTATCATTGATCGGAAGTACCTTTACGAAATGCTGGAAATTTTGGCCCCAAAATACTCATATCTTCAGGGTTTGGACACCACTTCCCACCCGGAAATACCCATTGGCCTCCCACCCTCCTCCATTAGCTTGTGTGGGGTAATGCTATTCTGTGTGACGGCTAATAAGATGAGATAATATTTATTCATAATGAGATCAACACATGATGAATATACGGTAATAATCCCAAAAAGGATCCTTGGACTGTAAAGGAGGTAAGAAATACTGTCGCCTATATATGTTTTATGTAATAGAACCAAACGTTGTACAGACTATGTATATGTTTAGGTACGACTGTGGCACCATGGAGCCAGTGGCATCATTTAGGGGGGGGCTGGTCTGGGTTATAGCCCCACGAAGATTTTAGGAGGGGCCCCAAATCAGTTGTCACAATTTCTGTTGTTTTGATTTGAAGTGTGAACAAAAATTGATTTAAAAAGTGTTCTAAATTAAAAAACATCTGTTTCTAATATAGCTAAATTCACAACAATATATTGTAAGCTTCATTCCCAAACATATATATTTATTACCGTATTCCTAAATACATTGAAACACATTTTTATTGCCTTGTTGTTACAGCCACGGTGACCAACTTTCATTACAATAAAGTAATTGACCCAGGATCCATAATAAAATTATACATGTTGGTTACGTGATTCTAGAGCAGTGGTCTCCTCTATATATACGTAGGCTATTATGTCATCTATATTTCTTTGAGTCTGTTTGTGAATCTGTTCTGACTCTTTTCTGAGCTGTGTGTGACTCAGGTCTTCTCTGTTTCTGTATTTTGTAAATATAACACATTTTGTACAATGGCGGACTTTTTGCATTCCTAGTAGCCATAGATAGTTAATAGACGCCAGTCCGCATGGGATTTTGCAAGTTCCTTGTGGCTTTTCTTATTTGCCCCCAGTCAACAGGTTAAATTTGAAATTTGATTTCATTGAAATTGGTTTTTTCATGAATTTTGTTTCTTGAATTGTCTTGAAATTGAGCTTCTTGAATCTTTGAAAAAATCAAAGTGTGAATTTCAGACAAAAACATTTTTTTACATTTCAGAAAAGATGAGAAATACGAGAAAAATATATAAAAGGACACTTCAAAGAATCGATAAAAATCTTGAAAGACAGTATTTAATCTGACCCCCCAGATATCAGAGGAAACTCTGTAGCGTTGCCTCTGATATAGAAGTATCTTAATAGTTGCCTCTTAATAGAAGGCATTGTCATAGAAACTTCAAAAAAGGCTCATTCGATTGGAAATTCAAAGGGATAGTGCCCTTTTTAATAGTCGAAAGTGATTGGAGGGCAACTAGCGCCCCCCACGCCAATCATTCCCCCAAAAACATCCAATCAAAATTTTGAGATAGCCATTTTGTTCAGCATAGTTGATTTCCAGATATAAATTATGTTTTTGAGGAGGACAATCCCCCACAACCCTCAAGGCAAGGGTTTTATGTTATTCCCTGGGGGCATATAAGGTTTTAATAGAAGGCGTTGTCGTAGAATCTTCAAAAAAGGCTTATTCGATTGGAAACTCAAAGGGATAGTGCCCTTTTTAATAGTCGAAAGTGATTGGAGGGCAACTAGCCGCCCCCCCCGCCCATTATTCCCCCAAACACATCCAATCAAAATTCTGAGATAGCTATTTTGTTCAGCGTAGTTGATTTACGGATATAAAATATATTTTTGAGGAGGACAATCCCCCACAACCCTCAGGGCAAGGGGTTTAAGTTATCCCCTGGGGGCACATAAGGTTTTTATAGAAGGAGTTGTCGTAGAGACTTCAAAAAAGGCTTATTCGATTTGAAATTCAAAGGGCTAGTACCCTTTTTAATAGTCGAAAGTGATTGGAGGGCAACTAGCCCCCCCCCCCCCCGCCCAGCATTCCCCCAAACACATCCCCTCAAAATTTTGAGCTAGCCTTTTTGTTCAGCGTAGTTTATTTTCAGACAGAAAATATTTTTTGAGGAGGACACTCCTCTACAACCCTCAAGGCAAGGGTTTTAAGTTATACCCTGGGGGCATATAAGGTTTTTATAGAAGGCATGATCTCAGAAACTTCAGAAAAGACTCATTGGATTGGAAATTCAAAGGGCTAGTGCCCTTTTTAATATTTGAAAGTGATTTGAGGGCAAATAAACCCCCTCCCCTCTCACACCCAACTTTTCCCCAAACACATCCAATCAAAATTTTGAGACAGCCATTTTATTAAACGTAGTTTTAAGTTCTGGAAATTATGTCTTTGAGGATGACAACTCCCAGACAACCCTCAAGGCAAGGGTTGTAAGTTATGCCCTGGGGGCATATAAGGTTTTGTATAGACAACATTGTCGTATAAACTTCAGAGAGGGCTCATTTGATTGGAAATTGAAATTTCTAGTTCACTTTTTAAGCGTAAAAAGATGTTGGAGGGTAACCAGCTCCCCCTCCCCCTAAACCCTATTTTCCCAAATGCTTTTAAGATAGCTATTTTGTTAAAATAGTTCAAAGATCATATAACAAAAATTCCGGTGTTGACACAACCCTCAAGGGCCCGGGGGCAGGCTTGGCAAGATATGCCCTGGAGGAATGGATGGGTCTTATTGAAGGGATGCTCGTATAAAATTCAGAGAGGGCTCATTTGATTGGATATTGACAGTTCGAGCTCACTTTTTAATAGTCAAAAGAGATCCGAGGGAAGCTATCCCCCCCTCACGCCTTCTTTTTCAAAACCCATCTGATGAAAATTTTGAGATAGACATCTTGTTAAAAAAAAATAGTTCAAAGGGCGGATAAGAAAAACTCCGGTGTCAATACAACCCCCCAGGGCACAGGGGATGGCGTTCTAAGTTCTGCCCTAAGCACAAGTATGGTTCTTAGGAAAGGGGTGCTCGTATAAACTTCATAGAGGGCTCATTTGATTAGAAATTGAAATTTCTAGTTCACTTTTCAAGAGACAAGAGAGTTAAACTAGCCCCACGCTCTGTTTTCCCCAAACCCGACCACTACAAATTTTGAGATCGCAAGTGTTTTTGAAATTGTACAAAATTTAGAAAAAAAACACGCCCCTCCCCCAGAGCCCGGGGGATAGGCGTTGTAAGTGTTGTCCTGGGGGCGTATATGGTTCTTATGAAAGGGATGCTCATATAAACTTCAGAGGGGGCTCATTTGATTGAAAATTGAAAGTTCTAGTTTAATTTTCAAGAGTCAAAAGATATCCGAGGGCAACTTGCCCCCCCCCCCCACCTTTATTCCCCAACCCCATCCGATAAAATTTTTATAATAGCCATGTCATTAAAAATAGTTCAAAGGTCAGATAAGAAAAATTCCTGTGTCGACAGAGCCTGCCAGAGCCCGGAGGCAGGCGTTATGAGCAATGCTCTAGGGGCATATACAGTTCTTATGGAAGGAATGCTCGTATAAACTTCGGAGACGGCTCATTTGATTTGAAATTGAAAGTTCTTGTCCACTTTTTAAGAGTCAAAAGAGATCGGAGGGCAACTAGCCCCCCCCTCCTCCGCGCTCTAAATGCATTAGATAAAAATTTTGAGATTGATATTTTGCTAAAAATAGTCCAAATTTCTGATAACAAAAACTCCGGTGTCAACACAGCCCCCCAGGGCCCGGGGGTAAGTGTTGTAAATTATGCCCTGGGGGCATATAAGGTTGTTATGGAAGGGATGCTCGTATAAAATTTCTAGAGGGATCATTTGATTGGAAATTGATAGTTGTAATTCACTTTTTAAGAGTCAAAAGTGATTGGAGGGCAACTAGTCTCCCCCTACATTCCATTTATTTTTTTCTAAGAAGCACTTCATATAGAAGAGATCGTCGTATAAACTTCAAAGGGGACTCATTCGCTTGGAAATCGAGATCTCTAGTACCTTTTTTAAAAGTCAATAGTGATCAGAGGGAAACTGCTCTGGTTTAGCAGGAGTAGGTCTAATATTGTCCCCAAAAGCGGCCACGCAGCACCTTGAATGTGAAGCAGTATCTAGCAGGATTGTATGGACAAGACTTAAAGGCCAAAATAACAACATGACCGTCCTTAGTGTATACGCTCCAATCAGAGATGCACCTGAACACCTAAAAAATCAGTTTTACAGCGAAATTCAGACAGTCATTGACAGGACCCCCCGAAAAGATTTTCTCGTGATTGGAGGCGATCTTCATGCAAGGGTTGGTGGCAGGCTGAATGACTCTGAACAGGCGATTGGGAATCATGACCTCGGCGAAAGGTGCTCTAATAGAACATGCTGCTCATGTTCGCAATGCAGAACAATCTTGCTGTTGTTAATACTTGGCTTAGACACAAGCTGTGCCATACATATACCCGGGAACCCCGCGATGGAAGAACGGAGCCTCAAATTGATTACCTGCTCATATCTCAAAGGTGGAAGACCTTGATGTTAGACTCAAGGGTGCACAGAGGTGCTGACACAGGATCAACAAATGGATCCGATCACTTCTTGCTAAAGACCAGGCTAAGGTATAGATTCAGTACAAAGAAGGCGCCCATGCCAAGTCAGAAAATAGATGTATCTAAATTGAAAATAGATAAATACCGAGAATCCTTTGTCCTTAAGCTTTCCAACCGCTTTGCCACCCTACAAGACGACGCCGAAGGTATTGCTCAAAGGCCACGTGAAGGAAACCGCAACAAACGTCCTCGGAGCTGTTAAACGAAAAGCCAAAAAATGGATCTGTGAAAAAACACTAAAACTCTCTACAATGAAGAAGGAGATATTCAGCAAAAAGTCCGCTGCGGATAAATCGCTGCGTCGGGAATGCCAGAAGTCTGCTAGAGCCAACAAAAAGGCTTACTGGTCAAATTTGGCCGATGAGATGGAAAAAGACGCCTCACGAAATGATAAAAGGAAACTTTACAAGATTCTTTGAGAATGTACAGGGAAGAAAAATCAATCTACCATCCTCCTGCTTAAAGCGAAAGATGGACAACACTAGCAGCGAAAACCAATACCCCGTAGCCTCACCCAACACATCAGAAAACCATTCTTGCGAAAATATGTCTACGGACCCACCTACTAGACAGTAAGTAGGCCAGGCAATTAAATTCCTACAAAAAACAAAAGTCCTGGAATGGATGACATCCCGGCTGTGCTGCTGAAAGCTCTACCTGATACGGCCGCAGATCAGCTCCATGAACTTGTTACGGATGTATGGGAAAACGAATACATTCCTGATGAGTGGAAGACATCGATAATTGTCCCCATCTTCAAAAAAGGAGACCGAATGGAATGTAAAAACTACCTAGGCATGTCCCTCATCCCGATTGCTGCAAAGGTATTCGCAATTATGCTTCTAAATAGGTTCCGAGCCACTAGAAATTCCCGAACGCGACCCAACCAAGCAGGATTTAGATCTTTTGCTTAAGACAGGTCCCAGAACACCGCTTCAAACACCAGCAGGAGACAATCCAAATCTTTATCGATTTCATCACGGCTTTTGACTCGATCCATCGGGAAGCCATATGGGTCGCAATGAGGGGGGACGGAGTCCCGGATAAGGTCATCAGACTACTGAATGCATACTACGACGGAACCAAGGCCCAAGTTAGAGTTGATGGTGAGGTTTCGGATCTGGTCTTGATTGAGGAGGGTGTGCGTCAAGGATGCATTCTGTCACCGATATTATTCAACTTCGTCATTGATTGGATTCTCGTGGCCCTCGACAAGTATAAAGATGTTGAAAAAAGCCCGTCCTCCTCTGTCACGGATCTTGATTATGCTGATGATGTGGATATACTTTCCGAGTCTGTTACAGATTCCCAAGCCATGATTAATGAAGTAGCAAGCAGAGCACTTTTGACTGGCCTCCAGATAAGTCTACCGACGACGAAAACGATGCGGACAGCTGGGATGAATGACACCCCTGTGACCCTAAATGGTAGTCAATTCAAGGACGTTCTGTCGTTTAAATACCTTGGCTCCAAGAGAAAAGCAGCTGGGGAATCATCAGAGGAGATCCAGAATCGCATATCCTCAGCATGGAACGTCTTTCTGCAGCTAAAGAGCTCGCTTTGGAAGCGTAGCGAAATCTCTCCACGCACAAAGCTTCGAGTCTACTACACACAAAGCTGTCCTACTCTATGGGCCTGAAACTTTGTCACTGAAAGCAGCAGAAGTGTCAAACCTGGACGTATTTCATCACAAATGCATGCGATATATACTAGGCATTCGCCTCTCAGACAGAGTCTCGAACGAAGAGGTCAGGAGAAGAGGTGGGGATCGCCCACTTGTCTCTGATGTTGTAAAAATGAGGCGTCTGAGGTGGTTTGGCCACACCATGTGGAGATCAGAAGACCATATTACCAAAAATGCCTCAAATTCCTTCCACTACCAGCATGGAAGAAGCAAGCAGGAGGACAAAAAAAACATGGCTGGCGACAGTCAAGGCTGACCTAGAGCCTAATGGGGGTTTCAAAAAATTTGGGTGACGCTGGGATCGTCACTGGTTTGAAATTATGGAGCCTGCCACCCTCGAGCGAAATCTCTGGAAAGAAACATGTCGCCGTCTGCTGGGTGCCACGATGAGCCTGTATGCAGCTTGAACTTGCAACAAGTACAAGTAAAGTAAGTAAGTATTCAAGCTAGAAAGCGCTCCTGGCCGTCAAGTCTCGTCGTAACTGGTGGATGGCAAACATACTTTCTTTTCTTTTGGGATAGAGCTTCGTTGACTGGTCTACCTCTCTTAAGTGTTGCTGGGGATGCAGCAGACAGTAAGGCGCGTGCAATTTCCGTTTGGAACTGCAGTAAGTTCATGGTTTTTTTTCCAGTAGGAAGACTCCTGCAATGCAGGATCCACCCATTTACAATGGAAAGGTCAAATAAGAACAAGAAAATTCGTCCGTACTACTTGTTTTGAGACATGAAGTCAATTCTGTACAGCTCTATCAGCATATCGGCAAGATTGACGCCGTCCATAAAGCGATTGTATCCTTCACACAGTGTGGTCTCTTCACTTCTATTTGCTCTTTTCGCTTGCCTCCCCACCTCTCACAGGTATCTTCAGGATCCGAAGCTCCATATTTTGATATCAAGTGAACCGGCTTATTATTATACAACTTCACCGCTACGACCTTCGACTGCATTTCTACCCGCCAGTCATACGAAACTCTTCCTTGCGCTTTCATTTTGCAATCAAAGTTCTAAAGCACAGCCTTTTGACCTGTTTACCCTAACTGTAGCTAGTGCAAGTATACCCTGGTCATTTAGGGTCTGGTCCAGGTCTAGTAACGAAAACCAATTGTCGTAAAAGAGCTTGTCGTTCATATGGTTTGGGATTCCCCCCGCAAGTCGGAGGACGAATTCAGAACCAACCCCCCCAAATTGAAATCTACTGATCCGTTGCCAGTGTACATTTTTAAATCATACACCAATCCACTTATTCCTGCTCTGGAGATGAACTTGTACCCCATTTATGTGTTTTTTTCGGATTGAACTGCTTCAGCGATACTCGCTGCTTCGTCAGAACTATTTGCTCATCAATGACATGTGTTCTTCCGGGTGTATCTTCATGAAGTTGGCTGGAACCTTCTCTATCAAGGGACGAACATTATAAATCTTGTCGTAACCAGGTTCTCCGGGAGGCTTCTGCAACACATTGTCATTGAAATTCAAATACCTCTTTATCAGTTCAAATCTGTCACGCGACTTAGCATCAGCTATCACGGAGTAACAAGTTTTGTTTGACCAGTAGCTGCGATAGAAGGGCGTTTTCACTATTTCTGTAAACGAAAGGTCTCCCAGGAAACGCTCAATGTCAGCCAAAGAAACACCTACCTGCTTGCCATCTTTCTGAAGTGCTGATAAATTCGAATAGTCGCCTATTTGGCTTATTACTTTGTTATCAAAAACAATTTGACATATTCCAATGGGGTCTTGCTGCTCATTTCTTAGTCGACTCGAAGCTGATCTCTCTATATAGTGGGATAAAATCAATTTTTCTCCAAGCAATATCACGTCGTCTTTTTGGTTTGGAAGTAGGAATACTTGAAAATTGTGGTAGGATTTCTTCACCTCCATTAGCTTGAGACTCATCCTGATTCTTGACTGTCACAGTCGTTGGCTTCATTTCGGCCGGTTTCTATTTCATCTTTGAGCAGTTCTTGTAAAGCTTCATGAGGAGGAACATACAGTGGATCAAATGGGTCTTCATCTTCATTTGGTAGGTGTTTCAGGTCAGAAGTATCATCTGGACAAGGAACAAAATTTACAGCTTATGCCAATGAAATTGGGCGTCAGCGTAATTTCTTCATAATTGTAGAGTACTCATATTTCACTGTTTTTGGTGCAGTGGTTGTAGATTCGTCCATTGCAACCCTAGAAGATATTGGTTTAGGAAGTTAGTCAATCTTACTAATTGTATCTACAAGAAATTTAGTGATTTAGCTACAGAAAGTTTAGTATTTTACTATTGACACTGGCAACCCCAAGCTCAAGCTGTTTCTGGATGGTTCCTCTGAGCTACAAATACTATTTAGCAAGGTCGAACCATCATATATTTTAAAACAGCGGTTACAGGATATCTTAGCATATCACACTTTATATACGCTCAGTAGCCTGAAAAGTTACCATTTCTGACGGATGGTTTCTCTAGGACCCACGATTCTTAAGGCCCCTCCCTTCCCTTGTTTTTCAATCTATCGATGCAAGTGACACTTCACTAGAACTTTCAGACCTTCCTCTCTTCCAGGCCAGGGAAATAAAAACTCTAGAACAAATCGTTATGTTGTCAATTACAAAAATCCTTGCCCACCTATCGGTAAAATACAAGGAGGCAAAATATATTTACTTCGACCGTGATTATATCATCCAAGGGTGGACGAGCATAAACTGAGAAAAATAAAAGGAACGGAGCTCGTTGACTATCACACAACAATACAAACCCGGAGGGGTTAGTTTGTGCAGTTTTGATAATGAAGATTTCTGAAATTTGGGGTTCCTGAGGGAACCGCCAGGCATCAAAGGGCTAAGCGTATCAGGATGAAGCCTCTCAAAAACTACTGAGGATATTAAGTTGAAACTTTCAAGGAATATTGAGGAGGATGCTGAAGTAAATCAAAATACACTACAAGTAACCAAGTTGTCAAATGGGTGTAGGTGAATTATCTCAAGAACAGCTAAGGATATTCAGTTAAAATATATATATATATATATATATATATATATATATATATATATATCTATCTATCTATCTATCTATCTATCTATCTATCTATCTATCTATCTATCTATCTATCTATATATATATATACACACACACACACACACACACACACACACACACACACACACACACACACACACACACACACACACACACACACACACACACACACACACACACACACACACACACACACACACACACACACACACACACACACACACACACACACACACACATATATATATATATATATATATATATATATATATATATATATATATATATATATATATATATATATATATATATATATATATATATATATATATATATATATATATATATATATATATATATATATATATATATATATATATATATATATATATACTACGAAAACTTTACGAAAAAGAAAGTTTTTTTTAAAGAAAATTAAAGGTCATATTAAACTTAAGATCAGTAGAAATAGAAGCCTACAATAACTCAAACTGAAAACGACCAGAAATTATTATTAAAGAATAAAACAGGAAAGGAGAATAATCGGTATGGCTGTAACACTGCATATAAATTTATATGAATGTATATATAGTGGGCTGTAATAATGCAAAAGGTAAATATAACATTGGTTTAAGAATGGAAAGAAAGACAAAGAATGAATTTACAACGATAATAAAGTTAAAAATAAGTTTTATTTGAAAAATGCCAAAAAGCGATGACATTTGATTATGATATTTGGTGCTTTGCATTGATATTTCAGTTTTAAAAGTTTTATCGATTTTTTCGCAAAGGGAAATTACAGACTTGCAGCTAAATTAAATATAGTCACTTCCACTTTTCACATATGTTTATTGATATAGGTTTGATTTTTATTGTCTGTAGTACTGAGGAGCTCATTAAGGAGATAATCAAACACAAGTTTTAAAAAAATTCTAAATTTTCTGAAACTCCCTCAATTTTTCGAAAACTCCCTAAGAATTTTACGAAAAACACTTCTTAACAGACGTTTGGTATTTTCTTGGATAGGGCTATTGTGGCAACTTTTACCACAGCAACCAATAATTAGAACCCAAATCCTAAAATTGGTCTCGATCAGGAACCCTTATCGCTATCTAAATTCACAAAGTGCAAAGACTTTCAAACAGAGGTGTTTATTCTTTAAAGTTCAGGAAAGGTCTGCCCATTTCATACGAAAACATTGATTGAAAACGAAACTAGTCTTATCTAGAAATTAGATATCGTAGAAAATAAATACCAGGACATGAAAAAAAATGATAAACCATCCAGTGGCAGATCCAGAGGGGGGTCGAGGGGTGCCCACCCCTAAAGTAGTCTAAAGTAGTGTAATTTACCTAATTAACTCAAGTTTGCATTAATTAAACTTGCTCCTAACGTAAGAGTAGTAATGGTACAATTAAAGAGACAGGGGTAATAAGAAATTACTGTGTCAATCTAAGAGACGGGGTAGGTAGGAAATTACTGTGTATAATATAAGGAAGAGGGCAGGTAACCAATGTAGCTATAACAGTTCTGAACAGAGTGTCTCCCCATATAGCTATAACAGTTCCGAGTAGAGTGTCTCCCCATTTAGCTATAATAGTTCCGAGCAGAGTGTCTCCCCATATAGCTTTAATATCTCCGAGCAGAGTGTCTCCCCATATAGCTTTAATATCTCCGAGCAGAGTGTCTCCCCATATAGCTTTAATATCTCCGAGAAGAGTGTCTCCCCATATAGCTATAACAGTTTCAAGCGGTCAGTACTCCCTCCATACAAGCAGACAGTACAATAATTCAGCCTACCATGAAAATTCGTGCTGTTCACGAAACCATAGTTTTGGAATTATATTGAGTTTCTTGTTTTCTGATAGAGTCATGGCCGTTCACATATCTAATGTTAAACATGATTCTTCATTATGGTATGATTATAGACGTTGACAGAAATGAAAATGGTAAACCATCTGAGGGAATGCTAACATCTATTCAGAGATACATATTTGTTTTTATTTGGGCGATTCTCAACTGTGTTCAGTATAATACAAAACTACCTTTTGAACAGTGTTGTTAGGTCCCCTACCCCAACCCCAAGGACCCCTTCCCCCAGCTTGTTGCCCCTCCACCTCCAACTTTTTGCCCCCTGACCCCCCAACTACTGACCCTGACCCCCCACCTCCCCCTCCTTCAACCCCTCCCCCCCCAGCCCCAACTTTTTTTTTTCTTAACATGATATATTTTTTCAACTTTTTTTTTACATCTCTTAGAATGACATGTAACACTTACAACAAAAAATCATATTTAATATTTTCCAAATTCAAAATGAGAATGATATAGAAATGTTAGTTGTGACTTTTACTATTAGAAAAATATTGTTTGTAGTAGCACTTTTTTTTAACTGAATTTTTGTTTTACTTCGAAATTATTCAACTTTTTTTATTTTTATTTTTTATTTATTTTTTTTTTTTATCAAGTAGAACAGAATATTTTTTGTGCGCTAGTTTGCTAGCAGTTTCATGAGGAGAAAAATAAGTTTAAATGTTTCACGAAGAGAAAAAACCAAAATGAACTTTGAAACATCTTCAGAATGTAACAGTGCCAAGGTAAACCACTACAAACACTACTGAAATATTCCAACTCTTATATTTCAACGAAAAAAATCCAAAATGAACTTTGAAACATCAAGAGAATGTAACAGTTACAAGGTAAACCAAGACAAAACACTACTGAAATAATCCAACTCTTGCATTTCCACGAAAAAGATACAAAATAAACTTTGAAACATCAAGAGAATGTAACGATGACAAGGTAAACCACGACAAAACACTACTGAAATATTCCAACTCTTAAATTTCAACGAACAA